>NW_022687201.1:0-22910 GCF_011630105.1 Anneissia japonica | reverse complement strand
AATTCAGTACTTTTCGGTTTCATTTTCGATCTGTACTGTAACCCTATTTGCAAATGTCCTCTTTGTCTCCCTTGCATTTCCTGTTATACAAACAAGAAGTTGTCGCAAAGTATGCTGTGTACCGGTTTTTGAACAAGAAGTCCCGTTTTCCGGATCGATGTGACCCGCTTTTAGATGTTCGGGAGTTGGAATTTCTGCTGGTTGGGAATGGGATCAATAAGTCTCAATGATAATGCAATAATACAATAATTTACCATGTACTGTACATATCAATTTTATGCCAAAAAAAAAAGTTGTAGAGGGCAGCAATCAGGTTTTTATAATTGTCACAATACAATTTATGTTGACTCAGAAGCGTTTCCATTGTTTTTCAAAAAAGTTAATTGATATTAAGTTAATTGATTGACAATAAGCTATTTTTTGCTGTTCAATTTGATTATCAAATTATAATTTTAAACATTTTAATGTACCATAGCAAAAGCGATAACGAAGAAGCAGTGTAGAAAGCACTGAACAGTATTACCAAATTAAAGAGATTTTTACTGATTTCTCATACCAGTGGCGTAGAAAAATATTTTTCATTGGGGGGGGGGATGATTGGCGTGTTGGACCAGTGTCGTAACAGGCACGGGTGGGGGGAAACTGCCCCTCCCCTTACAGTTTTTACCAAGCCGACCAAGCCGTCGTACCGGGCTGGGTAATAAGAGAAAAGAAAGAGGGGAGAGGGAGGAAAAGAAAAAGAGAAGAGAAAAATAAAGACAAGAATAAAAATGAAGATATCATAATGACCAGACTCACAACACCCATGCAACCCCTTCTCCACTTCAAAAACTGTCATAACTCCTTTGGCTCTCCGATGGCGTAACCACTGGGGGACAAGGAGAAAATATCTATCTTTGAAAAATCTTCCCCACCCCCCCTTTATAAATGCCCTTTCATCCCCTGAAAGTGCCTAAAAACCTCAAATTTCGCGCGCATTTCTTGTTAACATGGCCCAATTTCCTAAAAAAATTCCACATTTTAGGGAGTTTTGATCAATTCCAACGAAATTAGAATTAATAACACCGGGGGTCAAGGGGAAAATATCCATCTTTGGAAATCTTTCTCCACTCCTTGACAAATGCATCCTCAGAAAGTGCCTAAAATTCTCAAATTCTTTGCGCGCATTTCTTGTTACGGTAGGACAATTTCCTCTATAAATTGCACATTTTAGATAGTTTTCATCAATTCTGACGAAATTAGAATTAAAAACACAAAAATATTTTGCGCGCTTGGCGCGCATTTTTTAGGAATTTTTTTAGTTTTATCCTTTTAAGTTATTTAAACACATAATAGTCCCAAACTCAAGAAAAACAAATTTAAGATAGATCATTTTAACCTAAAAGAAGGGCCTCAATGTTTATAGATGGTGAAAGAATGTGTTTGTAATAAATACAACCATGATGCTTATATTTAGTTTCAAACACACGTGTGTGGCCTATATTATAAATAAGATAAGCCCTATGTCGTATTGTTTTCTGTAAGGGGAGTGGGGTGGGTATGGTAAATTACTAACCGGGAAATGAAGATTGTATGTTATTATTATTATTATTATTATTATTATTATTATTATTGTTATTATTATTATTGTTATTATTATTATTATTATTATTATAATTATTATGTTGTGATGATGTTGTTTGTACTGTACTTTAATTTTATTAAAGAGGGCCCCTGAATATCAGTTAACCTACTGGGCTAAACTACAAGGGTTACCGTACCCTCTTTAAAGATGGTTAAAATAAAAAATGTAAAAAAAAATATACCCACTCTGACCCAAGACCCCTGTTACGCGCCTGGTGTTAGCGCCAATGTGTGCCCTTGTGCGGACAGAAGATGTGCCCCCCCTCTGAAGCTGGAAACCTTGTTTTTGCAAAATAAATTGATGCAATTTGCTGTTATAGGCCTAATCAATAAATTCCTCATCAATCGACATAACCTTAAACATTCTTGGAATTGACATAACATTACTGATGTCGTACTATACACACCCTTCAGTGTGAAATGTGGCTCTCTTTGCAAGCACATCTAACATCTAAGGAAAGAAGAGCTTAGATTGGTACCAGATAAAATAATTTTGTTATCAACATTAATACATTATGCTAATTTTCATCTTTGTAAGCGCATAAGACAGTGCAAATTATTTCTGTGACAGTATTTTGAAGTGTTTAAAGCTCCATTTTATCCCATACATAGTCAAAATATTGGGGGGATGATACAATGGACCATCCACCCCTTGTCAAATACTGGGGGATATATCCCCTCCATCCCCCGGGATCTACGCCTATGTCTCATACGATGCAGTGTGATGCTTAATATCACATAACATTTTTGAAATCCTGGCTCTGATTTTGTGTATTTTATGCCAAAGCTTCTTGTTTTTAAAATGTTGGTACAGTAATAATCTTGCTTTGAGGACCTTGTAAGATCTGACAGCAGACATAATCTCATTCATTTCTGTTCTTGTTTTATTGCATCCAATTTGAAGCATAACAATGTTATTAGAACACTGATTTCTCATTAAAAGGTGCATATCACCGTACATCACCATATACCATCGGTAATCATTGTTAAGCCATATATATATATATCCACTAATTAGTCTAAACAAAAAGACAGCAACTCCACAAAGAAACAGACATGTCTGTCTCTTTCAGAGTTACTGTCTCCTCATTTTATTGAACGTTTATAAGTCAACACTTCATTATTTCTGATTATATAATAACTATTACTGTTGTGAATTAAAGCCAAAGTTTTGAGCTTTTGTCTTATTTTCTACTGAAATAATGGTAAATGGTGACAATTAACAGTGACAATATTAATGAGGCCAGCATTCTGTTAATGTCCTTTTTTTTGCCATTTCTCATTACTGCAAATGAAAATAAAAGAATGAAAACTTCAAAACTGTGGCTCCACTTCACAACATTAATATTAGAGACAAATGAAGTGATTACAGCACTAGTAACGTGGAACACTGCTTATGTGGCGGTGTACAGTGGTATACACCCTGTAGTGACAGCAATACTAACTATTAGTCCATTTTAAATCCATAAGTCTAATCTTAAATTATCATCTTTATACATATCCATTATTTTGTTAATATCTAAAACTACGCATTGGCCCTTGCAGAATTGGCAAGGTACTCATAAATTAGCAAAGTTATAATATCAAAAAAATGAGAAGCAGCATCAAAACACACTCTGGCAATCTATTATTGTATTAAAATAGTCAAAAAAATATAAAAATTAAAACCTAACATATATCTATCACACTAAACAATAATTTCTAAAACTTAAACTACGCATATTAGGAATATATTTTAATATACCGGTACAACCTATTGGAAGACATCTCAAGACATCATTTTCCAAATCTTACATTAATTAATCTACATGTTAATGTTGAAGAATTAATGATGAAACTGACTAGAGTATTATGAAGGCTGATTTCCACTCCAAGCAGCAACAGAAAACAACTTAGAAACAATTAAATCTACGGAAACAACTCACAATCTCGATGCAACTACGACTATAGCTGCGTGATGCTATGACATCAAGTGGAAATTGGTCTTAAAGGTTCTTTAAACAGGGGCAACATAAGCAGGAAGTTTTTATCATCAGCGTGTCACATTTCACCATTAATTTTAGTCTCTAATTTTATTTCTTCTCCAATTAAAATTAATTTTAAAACTTTGAAGCCCTCCCCACCCTCCAGTTTATAAAATCCTGCATCTGGACATTTCATTGGCTTATAGCCTTATTGATCTTTTCAAATATAAAAACTACTACAAATAAGGTGGGCTAAAATCAACTTATGTTCACTTTAGTTTTAGTAATTGCATAATTGTATAAACAGTCAACCAAACAATTTTGCCATGATAATTACTCCATAGTTTAGCATAAAAATAGCACCTATTCAGCAAATGCATCAGCCTCATCACAACAAGTCCAAGCAATATTATGGGGCCTAGTGTTGGCTGATGTTGAACTTGGATGAAAGCTGGTTGGTGTTGAACTGGTATTAATGTTACAATAAATTGTATGACACTATCAACTTCCCTCCCTCTCCCAGCTAATTTTTTGCATGACCCCCTTCACATCAGCGACCCCTGTAGATTGACGGGCGGGTAACTTTCAACATCACTTGTCGTTCCTTCTCTTTACTAAGAAGTTTAACTGCATGTTTGTGGGTAGCCATAGTAACATCATATCCATTAACCTAAAAAGGAAAAAAAAATATACAGTTTGTTTTTCAAACATAGAGTAGATATTTGAATGCATTAAAAACCAGGTGTGGTTAGGGGAAGGGGTAGGAAAACCTTGTGTCACCCTCTATGCATCTTCATTTGAAACTGGCTACCCTTCTATTTCAATGGGATGTCAGTAACTATTATCATTTACTTGGCAACTCTACTGCATTAGGTATATAAATTACAATACTGCATTTATATGCACTTCATATTTTTCCTTCATATACTGTACCTCTAGAATTTTGTCCCCGACTTGCAATCCTCCGAGCTCTGCTGGACCCCCATTAACTACTTTTGTCACAAATATTCCCTGAAAAATTTTCAATTCACAAATAGTAATAATATCTCTGGGTTCACATAGCAGTTGCTAGGTCAATTAAATGTCTACATCCTATTTTTGGTGGTGATGTTTGCGCTTTAAAAATCGTAATTATTATTATTATTATTATCAAACATGTTTGGTACATCAGATACTGTAGAATAATAACAATAGAAACATACAACTAGGAATTATAAATAATAGACTGTAAAGTATTTTAATTGTGCGGAAGATACCTCAAAAACTACCTCAATAATACCTATAATCATTAGCAACATACTGTAGGTGGCAGAATCGTAGCTACTGCATAATACATTGGTTTTATATATAAAGATTAGGTAAAAGCCTAATTTTGGCAAAATCTCTGCAGAAATTGACCCTGATAGTATAGTCTTTGCATAGGTCTTATTTTATACTCTGGCTCCCTTGTGGGTGTATTTTTTAATTTATATTCCTGCAATATACACTCTTGTAATTGAGAGGAATTTTAATAAATTGAATTGAATTGATTTTTTCCCCTGAGTATTTTGCTTCTACCTTGTCATTTGTACTGAATGGATTCTTCGATGCATCTTGGTCGATTCCACCAGCTATACTAAAACCAAGTCCAGGATTTTTTACCACCGTAATTTCAACCTAAAAAAACAGGTAAAAGATCATAATATAAATTTGCAAATTACACGGCAATAGATATTAACATCCATCGGAGACTAATGCATAAATGAAGGGTAAACAAGTCTGGAGTTACCGTTATAATATCTTACCTGTCCCTATTTGGAATGGAGTGTGTGTGCGCTCCCCTTTGTTGAACAAATGCGATAAAGTGTTATAGTTTTTTTTTTTTTTTTTTATGTTGTTATGCCAGTTTTGTATTCGCAAATAAAACAAGCATAACAAGAATCCTAATAGGCGTTTTACCTTTTAAATATCCAAGTGCTCAAAATATTACATCGCCAGACGGTGTTATTTGTCAGCCATTCTCAATGTTAATGTTGGCAAAATAAAAACGTAGGCCCAACCCATAAACGTCAATACCTAGCATATCCTCCTACGCAGGATAGCATGTTTAATCCAGCCTAGGTTAGGCTATTTAATTATCGTCATGTTTATACTGGGCCTGCATGCATGCAGCAGCAGTGCTTTACAACCTAGCCAGGTAGGCTACACCTGCCTCTCTGTGACCGGTCATGTTGGACCCGCCCCGCTGGACTGCTGGAAACTTACACACGGAATGCCTTCTGATCCACCTCCGAATGACATTGTAATGTTACGGTATTTCAACTAATAAAACAACTGACTGTACTCTGTCTGCGTCGAGTATAACCTAGGTTGGTTTGTGGTACAGTAATTTTATTTGATGATGAGGAGAATCTTTGGTTTGTTTACTTTTTGCTCTCGCAATAATGATCTTAAATCTAGCACTGAAGAGGGCGTATGTGATGTTCCGGGGGGCGAACCAGCATTCATTAAATGTGTTCTTTCGCATTTAGAGGAAAATTAAAAATACATTAAATCAAAGAGAATTGATTAAATGGTTGAAATAGATTACAGTTACGGTATGATGCTATTTATTTTTAATAAAGAATTTCTTTGAAATCCAAAAATCATTTCCTGTACTTGTTCTAAGCAACTTTCCATTAAAATATACTAACATTATTGCTACTCAATATGATACACAAATGATGTGCATTGGCTAATATTTTTATGTTTAAGCCTTACAACAATATTTATTATAGAAAAAATGGCATTAAAATCACTATTTACTTTTTAGTGGTCATTTGGGTCCGCCAGAACCATGGTCTTTGGTCTAGTCTCTGGTCTTTGGTCTAGTAGAATGAGTCTTTAATTGGTGGGAACAGCTAATGGTAAAAAATAGGAATTCAAAAGGGCCTACAGAAAAGTGGTCTATAGACCTGCACTTAGTTTATGTAAAGAGAAGAACGTGAGAAAAAGAAGGGTATAATCCATAGGGAAGTTACCTGCCATATGCCGAGACCAGAGACGTTTTTTTTTCTATTTGGTTGAAAGCAGGAATATAAGAAAAACAAATTTAAGATATGGTAGCAGAATCCCATGCTTTTTTTTTTTTTTGAGGGGGGAAGGAGAAATGACGATCGCAATAGCGTGAAACTCCGAGTAGCAACATTCTGTTCCAGCGACCTCCAGTTCTATATATATATATATATATATATATTTATGTGTATAGGTATATAATGTATATTTATAAGTATAAATAGTGTTTGAATAAATGACGTGTAGCATAACTCTCAACGAATGTTGTCCTATGGATTTTTACTTGGATTTCCAAAAGCATCAATGGATTAGCTTTTTAAGGCGTCTGCATAGGCAGCAGTAGATCCCAGGTTCGAATCCCTGTTGGGCACCTATTTTTCCATACTCGCATATTCCTCTCCTTTAACCGTCAAAAATGTATTTATATAGATTTATTTTCCATCTGACATGAGACAACTATAGAAATTTTTCCATGTATCAAGGCATAGTTAGAATAAGGATATTTCAGTATAGATTTTGGCAGTTCATCGACCAATTTTTTTCCCGATACATCCTTCGGTGACATGCAGCTACAAAACGACCAGGAACCATGTTCGAGGACTCTTTTTCCCACTACATCCACTTTTATAAAAGTATATGGCAGTTTAAAAAATCCAAATTCAATTGGACATGCCTAACTATTGTCACAAATTATTAATAAATAAATAAACTAACCATGCGTCTTTATGATTTCCTTTGTTTGATGTGTGTGTTTGAGTTTAAATCAACAAACGGTGTTTATACTCATACTGTAGTAATTTATTTCTATAGATTGCTGACACGAAAAACCAGGGGTGGATGGGCGTTTACTTTTTTCAATTGCCTACATATTTAATATTAACCCACTACTCGTAACAGTAATTCCTAATTGTAACCCAACCTAAAAAACAAAGAATAGGAACCCAGAAAATATCAGTCTACCGCCCTCTATTGTGTTTCCATCCAAACCTAATTATAATAAGACTGGTTCACTTAAAGCCAGTCTCCGGAGGAAAACATGTTTTGATGTGTTTTACAACTGCATTTTCTTCACACAAAACCATATTTGACGAAAAGTCGGAAGCGGTTAATAAAATACAGATTTTTGAATACTTAAAAACTGGGGGGGGGGGGAAGGGGTGGTATGCCCCTTTATATCAAAAATCTGTATCTCATCAATTTGAGTTTTGCGTCAAATATAACTTTTGTGTCTAAGGAAAGTTCTACACCCCTACAACATAATTTTAAAATGTTTGTAAGGAGCCTGGCTTTAAAGTCAGGCTCCGGAGGAAAAACATTTTTTGATATGTCGTAGAACTGATTTTTCTAAGACAAAAACGTTGTTTGACGAAAAACTGGGGAACGGTGAATGAGATAGAGATTTTTGAATATTTAAACAGGGGGGAAAAAGGGGCGTAACCGCCCATTTTTGCACCTTTTTCCCCCAGTTTTTTTAAATATTCAAAAATCTGTATCTCATTCACCGTTGCTCAGTTTTTCGTCAAACAACATTTTTCTGTCTCAGAAAAATCAGTTCTACAACATATCAAAATTTTTTTTTTCCTCCGGAGCCTGACTTTAAAGCAATAACAAATTCCAACAAAGCAAACTATCAGCTTGTCACCCTCTATTTTAGTTCTTGGAACTTCCAAATATTTACAAGTTTTGGTAATAGAAAATACTTAATTTTAATTGGTCCACAAGAACAAGTTCCGAAGCTAGAGCTTCTGTGGACATCGATTAATTCAGCACAAAACTCCCCCTATGACCTATTTTGCTAGCGTTCCCAACCTTCGGGACCCCTTCTTGCCAAGTTCACTTTTTCGCCACCCCCTCCCCCACCCCAATGCATTGGTTGCTACCTGTGCTCATACATAACCATTTATTTGAAAGGTATGATATTAAGTGACCCTGACGAATTAGACTAGGACCTAGGTTTGCTGCTCATTTTGCTGCTCTACATATAAAAGTTTAAAAATTACTTTTAAAAGCATTAGGGCTCACTGTAGCATCAAATACAATTCTTTGTTTTTGTTCATTCCCACATCCCAGGCCACCTGTCATGGGCTCGCTTTGCGCAAATAAGTTCATAATTAGTGGTTTGTCAGTCAAACAGTACCGTCAACTATGTCACATCATCATCGTCAAATCACCATCGTCATCATCATCCCTGAAGGGGGAGGGAAGGGCAACAAGAGTTTCAGAATAGGTGAGTAGCACATAACATTGATTTGCATTGAAATTTAGTGGCAAAACGGGGGAGGGGGGGAGGAGGGGTTGCTGGATCCACCCCTGCCCAGGTAAAAATTTATTCAATTAATTCAACCTAACAGTTTAACTAGATTTCTTGCTTCAAACAATTGACATTCATCATACTTAAAATTCAAGTGAAGGGCAATTTTCGACTTTAAATTAATAGAAAATTGTCGACAATTCGTAACAGACATTTAGGAAAATTCACTTATTATTATATTCAGTTAAGAAAGGTCAATTAAGAAATTAAAGCATCACATACAACTTCACAAAATAATAAACTTTTATCGGAAAAATCATGTTTTTAAAAAATATATTTTGATTCAAAACGGCAACATAGCAGCCAAAGGTTGAAAGTACTTGCTTTACAATAGAAAAGATAAAACCACTAAAAATTACATATACAGTGCATGGTAAAATAAAACTACTTAAAAAAAACTTGCATCACCTCCACCACCCACAGTAGTTAAAAATTAACTAGTATTGCCTTATTTTGCAAGCTGGCACTAATCATCAAATCAAACCTGCTGTTGAACAATATATAGAAGCAATTCCATTTTAACGGGTAAATATTTATTTAATAATATACAGGTATTTCAAAAAGTGAAAAGCTACTAAAACTATTTTAACATAAATTCACATGACAACTTAAATTTTCTTTGTCCAAAAAATTGCTTAAAAATATTGCATCGTTAACAAAGTATAAACAATTATGTAACATCACAGACATGACAATATCTTTTAGTCAGTTACTAAAAACAAACTGATGAGCCAAAATTTAAAAATAACAAAACATATCAATTCTACACAAGAAATGCTAAAAGAAAAAAGAATCTCACGAACAATCTACTGTAGTCACACTGTAAACATTTTACCAATGCATTTTTAGAAGCTTATAAACATTATAATGAGAAATGTTATAATCCTAAACATTGGGATTCCTGGCTCCTTTGGGCATATATGCAGAATCTATATCCAAATACAGGGTGCTACCAGTCATCATCATTCCTGATGATGACATAATTAATGTCGAAATATTGAATCCCAACACGATGGCGTGTATTTTAAAAGTTACTGGCACTTTAATTACGCACATTGTTCAACAAAAGTTATTATTTTACAGGGTTTTGATTTAATCGTACCACATGAATGAATCAGAATTTATGGTTTCCAAATCGTAGATGCACTATCTACAGTTACTTGTCTAATTGAAAAAAATTAAGCCGATCTACACAGATCTCTACTAAAGCCAGGCTCTTTATCTTGGAATCGGGTAATAAAATACAGATTTTTAAATATTAAAAAACTGTGATTTTTAACCACTCCTGAGGTTTTCATCAAATATGCCTTTTATGTCTTAAAAAAAAAATCAGTTTTAAAACATATAAAAAATAAGGAAAACTAAAATGAATAATGATTTTATAAGTAATCACAAAGGAATGGTCATTGGGTATAGTTCTGATAGTGCAATATGTGATTTTATAACATGTCTAGTCTGTGACAAATGTCACAAATATATAATACTTGGACTAAAATTACTATTTTAATTACATTTGATAAGTATGGAAAGCAATTTATTTCTGTGCAGTTTGATCATTTTAGATCTCTCTCATAATATAAGGCAATATTTTCCTTTTTTTTTTGTAACAGCTGATGTGAGTCATTAATTACATAATTTCATATAATTTATATTCAATCATAAAGAATTTCAAATTTGGAATCCAAATTCTACAAATGAAAAAGACTAATGACAATATTACTACATCTTTTTAATCATATAATATGCTATTAAATTCATATTGCTAAAATCATTAAAATGGAATATTTCAATGATACTTCGATGAAAATTAGAAATTGTTTCAACAATAAAAGTTAGTAATTGAGCTTTTCAATGGTATAAAAAAAAAAATGTATATATATATATATGCACATCTAACCCATTAGGCACCTTCTCTCATACAAGCCACTTGCACACTCACACATACAATAAGTGGAACTACAGCGTAGTTTTTAAGTCGCTGCTTGGAAGTCATCGTAAATAGGCTTTTTGTATAGCACTGTAAACACAATGTAAACAAATTGATAAATAAAAACAGTGCTTAAATAGGAATGTAAGATGTTATAATTGTATTATGTATTAGCCCTTACACAAAAGTTGAATTTTATCAGTTGTATGGAATTTTTTTTTTTTAGTTCATGACAGACAGCACATCTTTAAACTTAACAATTATAGATAAAAAATAACTATTTGTATATGATTATTGTTGATATTGCTTTTTGCAGTACAAGTAGTTGTATGCCATAACATTTTTTATGTTATTTTTTCACCTTTTTTGACTTTAATAATCATCGTAATCTTATTTGGTTTCACTTTAAATGGTACTCAATATTTTGGCTTTTGTTATACCATTGCTTGTCAGTTTGTTAACGAATGCTTCCTTGGCTTTTCGGTCGTCAGTAAGTATACCATCCTTTTCCAGTTGAAATATTAAACTCCACTGATCATCTAGTTGGAGTTTGTTAGGGCAATACAAATAACGAATGTCTGCTATGTTTTTTTTGTCTATAGCATTGCCAAATTCAATCAAATTTCGTCGATGCTTTGAAAATCTGGTGATTACAACTTTACTAAATCCAGGAAATGTCGGTATCGACTTTTTGATCTTTGAGTCTATGCCACATAGTCCACCCAAAACAAGAGCTTGAATAATGACATCAACATTTGATTTGCTGATAAGCCCACTACCTTCAAGCTGTTGAAAGAGAGAATGTGGCTCGCTTTTCTCCTCCATCTGTGCTACAGGAATTACCTTAAATTCGCTAAGTATCACTTTCAACATATTTAAGTTTCCATGTTCTTTCCACCACGAGGACACGTCTTTGAGCAGTTGATTGAAATCCAAAGACATTTCTTTATAGAAATTATCAAATAGAGAAACATTATTATTTGTCTTATACATCTGAATTAAAATATATTTATCATTGCCACACATTAAAAATGTTGAGTATTTTTGTTAAAATCTATTCTTCATTTGCTTAAGGTATTTGTGTTTAGTCTTTTGCATGTATATGTGTATCATTATTTTTACACAGTGGCTATGCTTACGTCGAAGTGATCAAAATCCCAATGCGCTCATTGGTTGACTTGGCTTTACCCTACACTTAAGACTAACTCTCGCTATCTCAATGCATTACATCTCTGCGTAAGCATAGTCACTCTGTTATTTTTATGATACCACCAATAAATGATTCATTAAAAGCACTAAATTGGAGCACGCTAAATAAAAGATGGAGGGAACATCTACTAGTAGAAACTTTGAAATGTATAAACGGTCAAGCACCATCATATTATTATCAATGTTTAAATTCAATTATTCTCTCCATCCCAAATGCAACCGAAATCAGGTAAAAGATATTTTAAATTCAGAGCCTCGAACCAATGGAAATTTGCCTTCTCAAATTAGAACTGCAACCAAAAAAAAAAAAATTAATGAATTCAAAAATTCCATTTGTATTGATCCTAATGTAATTTTTACCTTTGTACATTTTTGATATTTATTTAATTCTTTAGGTTTACTTTACATTTAATTTACATTTTTAATTTACTGTACTTTATAACTGGACCATTTTCAAAAGCTACTTCGCTACTGAAAATGCAATCCAGTAAAAAGAAAGAATAAATAATAATAATAATAATAATAATAATAATAATAATAATAAATGTATTATTTGCTCTAAATACTATGAACATTTAGGCCTAGTAGATTCATGTCAGTTGGTACAGTATTTGTATGAACAACCATGGTGGTATCGGACTAACCTACCTGGCATTTGGTATGCATCTTGAACTTGTGGTGTATCCACAGGTGTATGCCTGTCTATCAAAGCTGAGGATGTAGAAGCTGTACCCAAAGCCAATGATGTGCCTGGAATATCTATGAGTATACAAAGTACTCAATGTCACAAAATTTTAATCAAGTACAATGTTTTTGATTGTTTTTGATATTTACAGTTTGTGTTCACTTGTTTGGATTTTTGAAAGTGCATAATTAATTTTGTGACACCTAATTCAGTTTTGTTGTTATGAAAATTGTATTTAGGCACATTAGTTGCTCTAAAGACTATGCACAGTTAATGTAGGCCTAGTAAATTCATGCAAGTTGGTACAGTATGTGTTTGAGCAACCATGGTGGTATCGGACCAACTAACCTGGCATTTGGTATGCATCTTGAACTTGTGGTGTATCCATAGGAGTAGGCCTGTCTACCAAAGCTAAGGATGTAGAAGGTGTACCGAAAGCCAATGATGTGCCTGGAATATCTATGTGTATGAAGTACACCATTTAACAAAATTTTAATCAAATATTATGTTTTTCATTGTTTTTGAACCTTGATTATAATTATGTTAAATAATTGGTGATCTGCTTCACCATTTATTTTAAGGAGTCTAAATGGCACATTACATACACAACATACTTGACATTTGCATAGCGAAAAGTAAAGATGTAGCTGAAATGTAAGGTAATACAATTGTGACCAACTCTAGCAAAAACAGGATCTTGTCTCAAAAAATGAAAATGACAATATTAGATCATTGTTATCTAGGTCAACAGATAATTGATGAAAACATTTTTTAAAATGGATAACAAAAGGCAAAGATATGGTAATTCGTATATTTAGTCCAACAGTTAAAATACATACAATACATGAGAAATTTAGCAGATTTGAAGAATTCTTTTGTTTTTCAAAACAAGCACCTGGTTTTGCCAGAGCCATTGACAATTATGGTATAAAACGGTTTGTTGTACTGTACCTGTAATGAATGGACTATCTATATGTACAGGTATCTCCAAAACCTTGTATGATCCTTGGGTTAACAATAGTTTTGCCTGTAAAACCTTTATTGATGCATCATTTAATTTTAAATAAAATGCAAATGATCCATATGATGACCATATCTGATAACGTTTTATTTTCTGAAAAAAAAAAAAAAAAAAGCAACTCTGAGATATGTGCTATATCGAATACGGTATGTATAATATCTTTTTCATTATTATCATCAATATCTATTTAGATTTAACATTAGATTTAATGATGCGAAAAAAGCAACCATGTTTCAAATTATCTTGGCTTTAATAACATCGATATTTTTATAAGTACAAATTGAAAATATCAGAAGCTGCAATGAAATACAAATTATTAGTAGTAACATTATTACAAATTAGAAACACAGAATCAAGGAATATTTATTGTTGAAAAAAAAACAAAATACAGTCAACATTTGGATCTAGATGCTTACACAATTGAAAGAAAGCGTCTTGTTCATGATTTTGAAAATTATAAACCAAAAATACATACCACTGTTGCAGAGCTTTCTAATTGCCATTTATTGTGCAATCCATCTATGCTTATGTCCATGTCTTCATACTTTACAATAATTGGTGGTAACATGTCTAGACGTTTTTCTTTTTGAATAATTACTTCATTTTCTACCAACTAAGATATTGATAAAAATTATTAGTATGTAATGTAGTTTGAAATATAGCGTAGTAACTGTGAAAAATAATTTGCAAACAAATAAATTATATAATAGTACACATCATATGCAATGAGCTAAGAACTAATACATAATCCAATGTTGTGGTCCCATTCAGCCCCAAGGTGTACAGTGGTATTTATTCACAAAAAAATGTTTACATGAGTATTGGATATACATAACAATAGTTTGTAGGTACTTGCATGTTGTATGAATAAATCTGGTTGAATACAATAATTTAACAGCTGTCATTACCTTATAATCATGTTTACTCCAGACTCTCACTCTTAGTAGGTAGTACCCTTCACCAAGCATCTTTCCATACAGTCCTAATTGCAATTTCTTTTTACAGTGCGATAATATTTTAACCTTTCCTGTTAAACAGTAACAAGAAAAATGCTCTGTTTCTACACAACATCGTCCATCTAGTATAGAAACCTTGGTATTTTGGTCATCACATTCTATTCTCTTCCAATCATCACAGTAGTTTTCATTTACGTATACAGTGAATTCCCAAGACTCCTTGTTGATTGCATTATGTGGAAATGAAAGTGTACAATGTTTGTTAAAGATTTTGCCTGATGGTCCGCATGACACTATAGGCGATATTCTTGACTCCAGGTTATTAGCAAAAGGCACTTTACATTCCTCTGTTGCATTAAGCTGTCCAAGTAATATGTCAACATGTTCACCCTCTGCAATTGCACCAGCAGGTATGACCAATTTGATCTCCTCAAATTTAAGATCTCCACCAGAAGAGCCCACAACTTTTGCAGTTAGATCTGTTTAATTAAAAGATAATTAAAATAAACATATTGCCTTAATGTACACTTTGTCTTTGGATTACTTAAAACATAACAGTATTTTGTGTAATAATTATTGGAAACACCAATCAGTCTTAACATAAAAAGATTATCTATAATAAAAAATTAACAATGTTAACCCTCAAAATAAAAACATTTAAAGTGATAGCCTGCAGCTTTAATATGAGAGTATCCTTTAGTACTGTATTAAACACAGAGTTGCATGGCTTGTGATGAAGTTACTAAGAAATTTTTTATTTTTTTTAATTACTTGATGTATGCCTACTGACAGTAAGTCAGTCCATATTATGTTTGATGAGATGGTAAACCATGAAGGTTTTTAAATTCTGTCCAAAAGACAGTACACAGCTAATAATAGGCACTTTACGCAAAAGGACAGGGAGCCGTTGAGAACGAAAATTCGGGTTAAGCGCCCAAGTGACTGCTGTGGTCTTTACGCTCTGATGAGCACGGCACCACCGTCCAACCATCTTCCCGTCCTGTTGCTCAAAGTGATTGATATATAAAATTAACATAGAAGAAACTGTATATTTATGATGTTTTCGAAAGAGCATACATCTGACAAACTGTATGGCGATCTTTAATTTTTAAGTCTTTTGCAAGAGCAACCAGATGTTGATGGTGTGCTGAAAATCCAGTGATCTTCACTTCATCAGGATATGTCCCATATTCCTCAATTATCTCCTTCAAATATTTCAATCAGTTAGTTCAATTGTTTCAAAACATGTCTACATTTTCGCAAATTGCAGTAAAAAGTTCTACAGCAAATCATTCAACTCAGTAAACATTTATCAAGGCCCAAAACTTTGGAATAATTTACCAGTAGACTTAAAATCAATTTCATAAAAAAAAACAAAAGTTTAATTAAAACCAAACAATATCTATTAGCTAAATATTAATTTTTAAACATTGCTCCAGTGGTTTTGTATTGGACAGTATTATTGTTTAATTAATGACTTTGTTACTTATTGTTTTATTAAATACTATTAATTTTTTAAAGTATTTGTTTTCAGTGCTTTACTCTCTTTCATTTCAGTATTTATATTTATATATTCAGTATATATATTTAAAGGCCAAAACTCGATAAGTAAAAGATCTGAATATTTTTATATCTTAAAATACCTTTTAAATTAAATTTGTTCATTTATTAATTTTTACTCATTTTTCTATATTTCAATATTCATCTTTTGATTTTTTATCTTTCTGAAGAATTTTATATTGTATGTATTGTGTTTTTCTTGTAAAGGGCCTCCACTCGACAGTGATTGATTTTACTTGTGGAGTGTCCTGTCTCAGTTTTCTGTACTTTTGTGATTGTTCTTTGCCGTTTCTGCTTATGTACATTTTAATTGTTTGAGACAAATAAATGAAATGAAATTTTATTTTTGGGTTTTCTTTTGTCTAAAAAGAATTATGTTTATATGTATGTTTGAAGACATTAAAGAGAGATTGTACTATTTCCCCAAATTTTCACACATCAGCCCATCAAAGACAGTGTTTTTAACTTTTATTTTCTATGCTGGGGAGGATTCAGGGGGTAGATAGGGTGTGATCGCACCCCTTAAATTGTATTAAGAAAAACACTGTATTGTATTGTTGATATATTATTTTTATCATTATGAAACACTGGTAGGATTTTAAAAGTATGAGAGTGCAGATTTTGGGCACCTGAAAGTGCATATTATAAAAATACCCCACCTAGCCAAGACCATGATAGAGCTGAGGTAATGGGACCGTCACACACCCCTATCACCAAATCCTGCATTCGCCCCAACTATTGTATATCACACAGGTTATTTAGATCTTTGATTGCCAAAAATCACTCATAAAAGATCATGAGAAATTTGTTGGTGCTTCATTTTAACTACAATGGTGATGTGATAATGAATTTCACTATTATGTGTCAATTCCGGCCATCTAGAGGTACTTTTTCCACAAATTTTTGCACCTCAGCCCGAACCGAGGTGAAGATAAAGTGAATGTGGGCTCACGGCTTCAAAGTAGTTAAGTAAAATAATTACATCAAAGACAATATTTTTAAGCTTTATTTTCTATGGTACATCACACAAATCAAACAGATTTGTATTGTATGAAAAAAAAAAAGAACATGTAAGACCTGTCCTAAAGGTGCTACATTGGCTGCTTGTGAAACAATGAATCAAGTATAAGCTAGGATCGCTTGTCTTCAAAGCCTTTGCACATTGTTTCACCAGCTTACATCAAAAGGTTCGACTCCATACAAAACATTACGATCAAATCTCCGCTCAGCTGATCTTTCGCTACTTTACAAACATCGGACAAATAACCTTTGGGGATTCAGGTCAAACATCCATGAAAATGCTAGCCAGATTGGCAAAATAAAAAGAAGGATAGAAAATTGGAATGAACAATATTAAAAAGATATTACATACAAAAGAACATAAATACAATATGTGTGCATACTCTGGATGTGAGTCCTGAATTCTAAATAAAAAGTGAAGGCTGCCTTAAATGTTTTTGACATTAAGTGTTACCAAAGAGTATAATGGCTGTTTTGTGGAGGGAATACAGAACAAATCAATCAATGAGAGAACAATTGGGAATTGAAAAAACTGGCTAACATCTCTTAATTTTAAAACTCGAAAATATTTTGGTCACACTGAATTGAAAACATCACAACGGTTTAGAAAAGACATTTATGGAAGAGAGGTAGAGGACGGCTAAGAAAACGGGACAAAGACACTGAAGAGCTACTAAACATTAGCGTGGTTGAAACAGGCTGAATGGCAAAGAGCTTCCTCGTGTTTAGCATATCAGAGATGCTACGTCCAACTGAGGATTTGCAGGACAAGCAAGTATCCATTAAATAAGTACATAAATATATATGCTAACAAAATAAACAAACAAACAAGCAAATAAACAAGTAACTGTAAAACCTCACCTCCAAACAATTTGCAGTAGCGTTTGATGCTTATTATATGCTCTCCACAATGCACCTCATCTTTGTTGATATGTTTAACAAGGTGCATGCGTTGACATTCCTCACTACAACTACAACGTATACACATCTCGTATTGAATCCCTCTTGCAGATAAGCACAAATTCTTAAGGACATTTTGAAGAAATAACAAAACCTACACAAACCAAAATGAAAACAGTTACTAAGAGCCATTATCATTGATTATGATTTGATAATGAAAAGATGACTAATTATGATGAATATTTCCCAATTACTAATAAATAATCCAGGAGACAAAATTAAACATAATGTGCATGAGCAAGGACATTAGGTAAAATGGAAAGCATGCGATTGAAATGCCTGATTTACCAACTGCTTCATTACTGAGTACATTTAAATAAATCATTTTGTAATTTCAACTGCCCATTATCTTTCATATGTAAATAAAACTATATAATTAATCAAATCATGGGGTTATATAAAAGATCAATATTGGCCTTGCACTGCGTGATTTGTTTATGCAAGTTGATCTTCAACCCAACCATGCAGACGGAACTAGGAAATGGCTCTTATGAAACATTTTTACAGTATTTGTGTTTTATTATATCAAATTGCAAGCCTGTATCTAGCTAGAAAGCTGCTGTTCTATAAAAAAAAAAAAAAAAAAAAAAAAAAAAAAAAAATAATAATGTATTCATGCAGCAGTGCTTTGAGTTGAACCCACTGATGTCCAGTTCAAAAGCTCTCCATGCACTCTTCCCTGGTGCAAATATCTTTACTTCTTGAACAGCATCCTATGAAATCTAGGTGGAGGAAAACTTGTAGATCAATATTAAATAACTGTTCTCATACCTTTTTACATGTTGCAGGTTCTGGTTCCATAACACAAGAAGCATCTTGTTTTTGTCTCCTCACAACTGTTGTCTACAGAAAATTACACAAAAAATTACTACCTATTACTTGCTTCCTTATATCATTATTCCAATACTAGAAAATACAGATGAAAACACAGATAAAATGGGCGGCGGAAGTGGTCCGGCAGGTCAGGCGGCTGTCTGACCAATATTTTGCTGAGATGATAAATATTATATTGAAATAATACTTTTTATAAATAAAAAAATAATTTCTCCTAATTTTTACTTCAGTTACACATTTTAAAAAATTATTAATACTATTATTGAGTGCCCCGTGTTAAAACGATATAACCATGCGCACCAAAGAGCAAATTTTGACTTTTGATGGCAGTAGTAGATTCGAGGGCCAGCTCGCCCTCCCCTTATATTTTTTCAAAATTGAAAAAAAAAAAATGGATTAAAAAAAGAAAATTGTATTAAAATTTAAATATAAGAGTGTCCTTTGTGGTCATCTAGAGGTGCCATCTTTGAAGGCCCCCTTCTCTGGCCCTCCTGTGTTTTAAATTCCTAGATCCACCACTCAGGCCCGTACACAAGATTTTTATTGGGTGGGTGCAAATTTGTGGAAAGGGGACTAAAATGTGGGGGTGAGGACATCCTTCTAAGGTCAAGTGGGCAGAGCCCCCTCATGCACAGACATTCTTGATATTTTGAAGTCTTAACAGATCTTGAAGATGCAATATAAACTAATATGATTAAATTTAAAGAATCGTAAATAAATCTAGGTTGGACAAATTAGATATACACATAGCCTAGATGTGAAACATGCCACTTTCAACTACGTGGTGTTTCAAATTTTCACTACATATGTCAACAAGGTAAATAAAACATTAATATTTAACCTACATTAAAGAAATAATATAGGTCTATAATAGTGTAATATTTTTGGGCATTAAAAATACTAAATTTTTACCACAAATGTAAATGTTATATTATAAATAAATGGAATTAATGGAAACTGTGAATATGAACAAACAATGACAAGCGCTTTACGTCGTACATGAGATGAAAAATATAAAAAATCGAGAATTCATAAAATAAGCTTATGCTGATCTGATTGGGAACAGGGTAGGCAATAAATCACTTTGTTGTTGTTTTTAAGCGTATACGTCCATACTTTACCAGGCCAGAGAGGGACCGTGGGGGATTCAGGAATTCAAAATAGAGGATCCATTAAAAAGGGGGGGGGTCAAGGGAGGGACTTTCACAGAAATGATCTGGGTCAACCCACCTCACCTGGCCCCACCATTGTTGGTGTTGAGGACTTAAATTTAATTTTAAATTACAGTATGTTTTTTTTTTCTTTTTATTCTTTAATTCTTTATAACCTTCAAAAAATTATAAGGGGCTTGGAGAGTCCCCCCACCCTTCAATTTACCACCTCAGCCCTAGCATGGCCAGAAATGGCACTCGCAGACTGAATAAATACAGTTGGAAGGCCTTGCTTGTATGACAAATTAGAGGCAGGCCTAGTTGGGAACTGCTCCGATTGGTCAAGGAGTTTTGGTGAATGGTTTCTGGAGCGTATGAGTGTTCGTCTTGAATTTTCTACCATTTCATTTCAGCCAACTAGAGGTGCCAAAATCATAGATTTTTCTTACCTCAGCCCCAACTATTTTGTGACAGAGGCAAGTCCCTCCCTGGGCCCCTCTATTTTAAATTTCTGGATTCTCCACTGGATGACATTAAGATAGCCAACTGGAAAATATACAGTGTACATCGACGTTAATACAGTACTACACTAGTTACGGTAGAGAAATGGCAGCCAATGTCAATAAAAGTCAAATAGCCTAATGTTTGTAAGGATGAAATCCCATGTGCGATAATATTTGATGTATATCTTAATGCTTCCTATATTTAAACATTTTCTTTGCAAAATTATGATACTTTATAAGTAGTTTATGAAATGTTGGAGTGCTATTTCCGAGCTTCTAGAAGTGCTAAATCCTTAAAAAAAAAAAAAAAAATCTGAACCTCAGTCACCAATTCTCAGGTGTGATATTTGATTTCTAAAAATCTAAATGCTTCATATACTCTACGTTCAAACATTTTTATGTAGATTATTAAATTAAGATACTTAAGAAAATCGTGAAAATGGCGAATACACTGGCGTATGTCGAATAAGTTATTGGTAAGTTTCGTATAAGTTAAGAGCACGCTGGTATACGCCCTAGTAGGGCGAGTACGTCAAACTTTTCGACGTATGCCAGCGTATGGCTCGTACGTTCCTCATACGCGGGCCATAAGTTGTAGGTAAATTAAGCTATTGTTGACACACGTTGACACAAGTTACTTGTAAGTTACTCAAAAGTCAAGGCGTATTTCTAACCTATGAGTAACATGCTTCAAACTAATATGTAACATATAACAAACTTATCTCCAACGTATATTTACGTATGTAGACGTATTTGACGTGTTCCAGACAACCACAAATCTTACTGAATGTGTTTTTAACTTATGATGATATCAATACGGTGATGTTGATATTGCAATGTCTAGTTCAGTTATGAGTTGAACCGACGAGCGGCAGCTTTTTCAAAGGCTACGTCACGTGATAATCGCCAAGGTGTGACAGGGCCATAAATGCTAGAAATTCTTAACATCAGCCCCAACCATGGTGGCGCTGAGGTTGGTGTGGAGTCTCCTGCCTGACCAAAATACCTAAATGCTCATGCAAAATAATTCTGGCAAGCCTATTTAGTAAAACCTGGAGTGAATTACGGTGTGCAGCTGTGCAATTAGACCATACAGTACTACTTACAACTGAAAAAAGGTAATACAAAAGAATTTGCTAAAAGTCTATAAGAAGAATTTGGTAAAAAATATCTTAACCTACGAGCAACACTAATGCGTTGAGAAATTTTGGAACAAAAATTCTCAATATGATTATCCTATGTAAAGAAAGTATCAAAGGTAATTCCCAAGTATTTAAAATGATCAACTCCAATTTAATACATGACTGTTTATTGATAAGGAAATATTTGAAAATTTTGGGAAATTGAATTTTGAACAAAATACCATCAATTTTGTTTTAATAACATTAATTGTTAATTTATTTATATTAAACCATTTAGATATATTGGCCATATTTTGAATCGGGAGTAATAATTTCAGGCAGGGAGTTTATATATATAATAAAAAGAAGGGGCCAAGAATTGATCCTTGAGGGACACCAATAGTGATATCTTTAGGATCTGATAATTTGGATTTAATCTTAACAACTTGAGATCATCCAGAAAGGTATGAGGAAAACCAGTATTAAGTAGTGCCTCTGATTGCATATTATTTAAGTTTGTTAATTAAAATAGTATGGTTAACAGTGTCAAAACAAAATAGCAGCAGTAACTTTGCTGCTATTTTGCACAATTTTCCCTGACCATGGGAGGGGGCGGGGTGCTAGGGGTGGCACCCTTGTTGGGGATCTTGGATCCCCTTGTTGGGGAGCTGGACCCCTCGTCAGGGAATTCCTGGTGCCGCCCCTGTCAATAAGTGCGGTATTAGTAGAATGAAATGGCCTAAAACCGTATTGACAATTGGTAATTATATTTTTATGTGTTAAAAAAGAGTAAAGTTGATTATAAACAAATTTTTCAATCATTTTAGATAGTATAGGTAAAACAGAAATCGGTCTATAATATTCAGTGTTTAGTCTGTCACCACTTTTAAATACAGGAGTAACTTTGGCAATTTTCCATGCTGATGGGTAAGTTGCTGTCGTTAAAGAGAGATTAATTATATGAGCAATAGGATGACAAATATTGGGGGAAGCAATATTAATTTTAGATCAAGTTCATCAACAGCAGAAGCT
>NW_022687200.1:0-519 GCF_011630105.1 Anneissia japonica | reverse complement strand
ATGGAATAGTGTTTGTTTCAGCCTATCTCACTTTGCCTAACACTAACCCAAACACTAACCCTAACGCCAACCCTAACCATAACCCTAACCCTAACCCTAACTCTAACCCTAACCCTAACTCTAACCCTAACACTAACCCTAACCCTAACCCTAACCTAACAAAAAAAAAAATTACATTTTTGACTCAACTTTTTAACATTGTCACTTTTTAATTTTTGACTTTCCGTCATATTTCGAGTACTTTTCCGAAAAACTTCAAACTTTCAATGGAATAGTGTTTGTTTCAGGCTATCTCACTTTGCCTAACCCTAACCCTAACCCTAACCCTAACCCTAACCCTAACCCTGACCCCAACCCTAACCCTAACCCTAAATCTAACCCTAACCCTAACTCTAACCCTAACACTAACCCTAACCCTAACCAAACAAAAAAAATATTACATTTTTGACTCAAATTTTTAATATTGTCACTTTTTCCACAAAAGTGCTTATCTCGCCGAGTTGAGCACTTAGTGCGAAA
>NW_022687199.1:305-914 GCF_011630105.1 Anneissia japonica | reverse complement strand
TGCACCTGTCGTAACGACGTGGTGCATGGGCTAGATTCCATCAACCTAAAAAAAATTGGCCACGAGAGAAAAGCAGGCTGGCCAGCCGCGCACGGCTGGCAAGCCAATCTCTTTTCATCGTTAACTCTACCTTCCAATGCTAGGCCACAAATCGACTAAATCGGTGGACCACCTTCGAGGAGCCGGCGGCCGGGAGCGCAGATTGTCTGAGCGCGCCCGCGTCGCAGAGCATGTGAGGCGTCACTAACCGAGCCGAAACGTAGGCGCCAAGCCACCAGGCCCAACACCACAGCGCAACCACCATCGAGCACCTCGCCGGGCGCCCATCGGGTTGGCCAAGGGAGACTCGCCGCTAACTACGTCTGTTTTTAATCGTCGCTCTTCACAGACACACTCCCCCATATATATAGCTACGAAGCTCATTCCTTGGTGATCGCAAATAAGCGTCCCATTTTTCGGACTTTGCCACCGGCTCGAGTTTCCCAAGACTCAGGCCCTATTTCCATCAGCAATGGAAGGCGTTGATGTTTGAAAGCCAGTCAGACCACTTCCTGGTCGCGGGCCAACATTTCACCCCACTCCCACCCTCGGCCTAGCAAGGCCTGGCCT
>NW_022687199.1:0-194 GCF_011630105.1 Anneissia japonica | reverse complement strand
AGCCTAGCCTAGCCTAGCCTAGCCTAGCCCGGCCCGGCCCAGCCCAGCCCAGCCCAGCCTAGCCTAGCCTAGCCCAAGCCAAGGCTAAGTCCCGACTAGCCTGGCCAGGCTTAGCCTAGCCTAGCCTGGGCTCATTCCTTCATGTTGAACGCAAATAAACGTCCCTTTTTTTTGGACTTTGTCACCGGCTCGAG
>NW_022687198.1:0-850 GCF_011630105.1 Anneissia japonica | reverse complement strand
ATATATATATATATCAAATCCTACACATGTAGACCAATTATGATTTTTGTTCACTCTCTCTCTCTCTTGTTGTAGATGTATATGACGGTGATTGATCCGACAACAAAGAACCAGACGTCCAAATATTTAAGGGGGAATGAATATGTAAGGGGAATGAAGATTTTGGAGGGAATTAAGATTTAGAAGGAAATTAAGATTTAGAAGGAAATGAAAATTTAGGGGGGAATGGTGCTAACTTTTATATAAATTATAAAATTGGACAGAAAAATTAGAAGATATGTAAAGAACGCAAACATTTTTTATAAACTTAAAGTAAGACGTATCTCCCAGTGGTCAAACACAATAGGGGTACCAGCTAGCCTAAGGTCAGACACAAATTTAATTACTATGGTGTGGAAATTGTCAATATCGGAAGATTTGAATCTGAGATAAAGAATAATGCATTTGGAATGAGAATAGGTAGAAAGTCTTGAAATGATGTATTTACTCGAAAAATTTGTTAGCAAGGAAGAGTTCAACAAAAGGTTTGTTGAATGCAGTTGAAATGTTGTCAGGGAAGTATTAGGATGTTCCTTATTAGTTTTGTTGATCATGGAATTATATAGTCATCCATGTAGCCTTGGCATCCTTTTTTAATTTAAGAAACGTAATTTGATAATGTATGGATTTAGAAGCTTTAATTATTGATTTCAGTTTATTTCGATATTGCTTATAGGCTCTCTCATTATTGGTGGAGGGTAGTGTACAAATGGTAAATAACTATGTCTAATTGATGTGAGGAGACAATCCTACATCCATGATCTTTTTCTTTATTTTATTCCATTTATTTCCTCTGCCAATGAAGTTGGCA
>NW_022687197.1:0-1143 GCF_011630105.1 Anneissia japonica | reverse complement strand
GAAATATAACAACATAATTGTCTTCGATTTATCTACTTTACCTACTTCATGAGCCGAAAACCAATCTTTATCTTTACACACTTTTTATCATACTTATAAATAGTGTCACTCCCGTCCATGCTATTCATCACCAGAAGACAAGGCATTATACAGGCATTTTACAGTAATTCGGCACCAAATCCTGAATTTACGTGATTCCCAACATTTTTTTTTTATATGAAGAGAGTAGAATAGTAGGCCTATTTCAAATAAATCAATTATCAGTCAGTATTATACTTTTTAAAATATCAACAATTATTTTACACTATTTGCAAATAAATTTGGTTTATTGTATTAGCTATAAAATTTTAATTGGTGTGTTTAGGTAAGAAAATATAATAATAGGCCTATTCCTATATAGGGCCTATTGATATAAGATCACACACTTTTTTCCGACTCAAAGTCCCAGCTGGGTCGGCACATACTGGGCAGACCTCACTATTTGCGTAAATGAGTACGCGCAGACTGTTGAAGGTATGTTAACCAATCAAAAGCGTCAGCGGCAAATCAAATTAAAGCGCTTCGTAACCAAGGCACAGCACACACATCTAGGCACGGCGTATAAGCCCAGTGAAATAGTTCAGTTTTCTTTGCTATAAAAATCACCTTTCCCGTGGGTATATTTTGGTAAACTTTTTGTATGTTGTTGATATAAAATTTAACTATATATATTCATAAAAAAACGTTTTGTTGCAATTATGTCCAACTTTGGTGCTTGAAATCCGTATTTCTGGTGGACTAATTCTATGAATACACATGATACAGTATGCTATGAATTATCTATGGAAATACAGTAGGCCTCATATGCCTACACAAATAACGTCGCGTTTCGGCAAACTTACTGCTCGTACAATTTAATTTACACTTACCAAATTGAACCCAGTCAAACTTTGCTCTGATCTCAACCAATTCTGCAGACGAATTAGGCTCAGTGAATTCTTCGGACAACGTCAAGATACACGTGATAATTATCAACCTAAACGTAACACCCTTACTAAGGAACCGTGGACCCCTCCTCATGGTAGAAATGTACACATATACGCATTTGTTTCTTCGGCTAAATGTCATCTAGACAAATTTATCAAGGAAATGAATGGCCCATCA
>NW_022687196.1:0-618 GCF_011630105.1 Anneissia japonica | reverse complement strand
TAAGATAATATAGTATTTATTGTCATTTTTTATTGTCACAATTTTTTAGATGTGTTTTTTTTTTTAAATTCTCAGTAGACCAAGTGGATAGATTTGTAGACAAATTATGCCTTGCATAATTTTTATTAGTATTACGGTAGTATTAATCTGTAACCTGTTACCAAATGGTAATATTTGTGTATTATTTCAATATAGTCCGGTGGCTTATGTCATCCCGTGGGAATTTCGTGATCATTTTGTTTTTGTTTTTTAATTATATACTTTGAAGTATGCTGAATCGAATAAAATGAGTCGCCAATTTTTTTACGCTCATCTTTATATGCAAATTAGCTGAAATATGCAAATTAGGTCTGAAAATGTAGGGTACTTATATCTTGGTAACCACATGTCGTAGAAAGTTGCTTCTTTCTTAAATTTGTTCAGAACATGCATGTTTCTATTTACCCTAATGGAACATTTTCTTCAAAAATGACCGGAAGTGCCATGTTGCCGACCTTATTAGCATAAATATGCAAATTAGGGGTGGAAATATAGGGAGCTATATCTTGAAATACACTGGTCGTACAGAGTTGCTTTTTGCAGCAAAATGTTTAAAACATACATATTTATATTTACTAT
>NW_022687195.1:0-506 GCF_011630105.1 Anneissia japonica | reverse complement strand
AGTTATATGCAGCACAGAAAAGAATCACGTCTTATACGTTCGTTCGTGTATTGCGGACTCGCGAACAAAGGCTGGCAGCAGTGCGACGGCTGGTTCACAATGCTAAAACCCTGGAGCGTGCATAGCCATTCAGCGCAAAGCATAAATCCATCTGCGCAACAAGCACATGGTTAAACGAAAGATCGTCGCCCAAAGCGGAGTACTTCTTGATTTTGCATCGGATGTGGGCACGGAGGCTATGGGTAAAAAATAGCACAATGGAGAGAGGTTCGTCTATACAGTAATAATATATAATAGTTTAGAATTTGTTGTTGTTTGCTACGAAGTCCTGCACATTGTAAATATTCTGTGTAAACTTAGACCAGTCATAGACCATACCAATAGGCCGTGACGATCGTTAAGTGCACAAACATGGTTAAAAAATCTATCTAGAGTGCGCTATTTTTTTATACTTCTCAATTACGAACGCCTTCTTGACCAAAGGGTACGTAATTGAGAAGGTCGAC
>NW_022687194.1:0-1885 GCF_011630105.1 Anneissia japonica | reverse complement strand
GGGCGGAAAAATTTAAAAAAAAAATTTAAAAAAAAATTCTGATGAATATTTGAAAAAAAATAATAAAAAACTTTTTCCACCCGCCCCTATTTATCATTTTTATTTTAAAGAAGGGCAAACAAATAATTTATTTTTATTATTTTTTTTCTTTGCCTTATTAAGCTGTTATTATTATGGTAAATGAAAAAGGAATAACAAAGGCCACGCTCTAAAACACTTTAATTTTGGCTGTGCATTCAAATTTGTTTTGGTAATTATTTCGTGAATATACAGTAAATTGGGGCCGAGTTAACTACTTGGGGTCGAGCTGACTTGGGGCCGAGTTGAAATGTGGCCGAGTTGACTTGGGGCTCTTTGTATGAGCCTTGTTGAATCAATGCAAGAATAAAACCAGTGATTGGTAGTAGATTCTGAAGTTAAATACATTTACTTTCATTCTGAAAATACAATATACTTCTTTTTGGTGATTGTGCATTTTTCTCTGCTTTGTGCTTTTTATGTTAACTGAACCCTGTTTTGTTCCTTTTTTAACTGGAGCTAGTTGGAGAGTCATTGCACAGTGATTTTTTTTTTTTTTGCTTTATGACAATCCGCCAGAACAGTGCTAGGTTGTGATGTTTTTTTTTCGATCCGAAAATAAATAAATGAAATGAAGTGAATGAATAATTGTCGTGAACTGCATAAATATTTCAAAGTAAACATAAAAGGAGGTGATTTATTTATGTTATGCAACTTTTTTTCGTTTTGTATATGTTGTTTCTTATGCTAGGCATTGTATTATTAAAAATAGGCCTATGCATTAGTGCAGTAGCATATAAAACTTTCGTGTTGTTACTGTTCCAGGTACGGATAATATACAGATTTCTCTTATTATAAAGTACAAGTTATGTTTTATAAAGAAGTATAGTACAGTAAATCATGTTTTTAACACAGGAAACTCTCATATGGTAACTAAAACAATGCTAGTCCAGAGTATCACTACTACTGCACTGTAATGCATATACCTATTTTAATACACTACTAGATAGGCTTTTCTTTATCTTGATGTCAGAGGTCAAAAACATTTTTCAATTTTTTTTTCAATCATTTGGTGTAGACTAGTCTTTTAAGAACATTTGCTGGAAAATGTTTTTGTATACGACGCCCCGTTATGGAGTTATGATTTTTTAAATAACATGATGTCAGGAAATCAGCCCAAAAGCTTATCTTATTTCTGTTGGTTACGCACTGCTGATTCGCAATGTTTGTCATCACTTCAAGATGTCTACCGATTCGTCAAAACGGCCTTATTAGTGAAAATTTAATAAAATCTGAAAATAAAATTATAAATTTAGGGGTACTTTAATTGAACAACAAATTAGTATTGTATTTGCAGACTGACTGTAAATGTATCACCTCAATGTCCATCACCTTTTTTTATTTGTGCATTGATTAAAATAAAAGCTCATACGACCCACAGAGCAGCAGATCGTTCATGCTTACACAGACTTGAAAATAGCGCATTTCAATAGAACAACTATTACATAGTTGTTCACATTTTGTATTTTCAGACTGATAGTAAATGTAAATGTATTAAACTTCAGAATCTACTATCAATCACTTGTTTTATTCTTGCATTAATTCAAATACGAAGCCCCTCAACTGC
Source organism: Anneissia japonica (assembly GCF_011630105.1). Classification (NCBI taxonomy): domain Eukaryota; kingdom Metazoa; phylum Echinodermata; class Crinoidea; order Comatulida; family Comatulidae; genus Anneissia; species Anneissia japonica. The sequence continues at coordinate 240 of NW_022687194.1, read as the reverse complement.
GTTACTCATGCTTGAAAAACAGCACATGCGCAAAATACGATTTATAAGGGTGAATAATTCATGAGATCTACCAAACTATCCTACTTTACGCAAATTCGCAGCCTGCACACGTATAACATTTTGTTTATTATATTTGTTTGCTCTAATAAACGTTTATTTATTTATTTATTTCAACAATATTTATATATTATATATAAATATTATTATTATTATTCTTATTATTATTATTATATATTATTT
>NW_022687193.1:0-2576 GCF_011630105.1 Anneissia japonica | reverse complement strand
TGATCAAATATCAAAGCCTTAGGGATTGCTCCAGCTCTACAAACTCATTCATCTTTATGACTCATCGATTAGGTACATTGTGGTTATGAAATAAAGAAATATAGAATGATACAGACAAAAGGATAAAGGTGGGTTTATCTAGAATTTGAAGGAATAAGTGCTGAATCTTGGATAAAATTGTAACAAGTTGATTTAACTTTTAGACAATATTTATAGGTGTACAGTATTTGTTTTCCAAAGATATCAAAGCTATCTCCTTCCCTTTAATACAATTTAAGCAATATTTATGGAATGTACTGAACCAACTAAGCTGGGAGAATCGCTGCTTGTTGCTACTAAAGTGTCAGTAAATGATTATAGAAATTATAAAGAAAACAAAATCAATATAGAAATCATTGATGAGGCAAAATAGATTTTATAGATCTATACAAAATCTATTTTTTAATATTTGATAGTCATTAGGATTAACTGTGTCTAGATTGGATAATTTATTTTGTCTATTCCATTCACATTTTTAATCTCAATAATTGGATGGATGCATTGTCTACAATTGGGAATATATAATTTTATATATTTTTCAACAAATATATTTTAGTACTGTAGGCACCTGGATATTTCCACTGGTCTGGGAATTTTTTATCGAGACAAAGGATTCGTTATTTCTGAAATAATTTTGCTATGGCAGTTATGGGTCTTTGTCTGCAATGCTTAAAAGCACAGTCAGTTTAGACGTTAAATCTAATTATTACTCATGGTACACGCTTAAAATCAATAACACCTATCGCTGTTTCATTTATAAGACATTGCAGTTCGTAGAATCACCGTACAAATTAGGTTTAACACGTTATTCCCATGCAAGTGGTATGAAATACTGTACTCGCTTGGAGGTATGCTGGAGGAAGAGTGTTCGCCAACATGTTTTCTGTCTTGTAGAGATCTCCTTTGGTGAAAATAGTTACTAATGCTTTGTAATTATTAATGCCGATAACTGACAATTTATGTAAACTGATGCTGTCCTTGGTATTTAGTGCTATACTATATAAAAGGCTGACATATTAATTATTAATTGTACGCGTGGACATCCATTTTAGATGCTTTCAAATATGGAGATTTTAAAACTGTTCAACTGATAAGTTCTGTGACTTCATAATTTAAGTATTACAGAATAAAATATGTGGGAAGGAATAATTGCATACATAACCGCCTCTGCAATTTATAATACATTCATAATATCTAAATCTGTACAACGGCTGTATCAATAAGTTTAAACTAACATTGCTGCCAATGAAGTAGACTGTTGGTGACTACTAATGACAAAGTTGCATTTATTTTTAAAATAACAATAAAGAAGCAAAGGATAACATGTTAAGAAGATCAATCATAGTCCATATATGGCATGCAGCACTGCACGTACATGTGAATGAAAACTTTTATACTTTAAAATAGTTTAGTCTTTAAAATAGTAAAGTCTTCAACAAACTCTAATCTTGCAGTCAAGATATTATAAGTCTTACTGCTAATAAGCCCATAGGTTAAATCACAATTTTTTTAGGACAGACAAGGGTGCTAAGGTCCGACACGCATGTTTCATCCACAGGGGTTATCCATACAGGATGTATATTCGTTTACTGTATTTGTATATTATCTTTATATTTCGAAATTTATAGATAGTGCGAATATGTAGTAGGCCTGTGCCAATGATTACTGTTAATGTCAATGACTGAAAATTGTAATTCCAACATACAGTAGTGCTCTCTACTTGATGTGATGCATAATTCATAGTTGACATTGCAGATCCATTTGACATTGTCAAAAATTTAAAATTCATGATAACATCACCTTGCCAGTAGTATTATTCAACAAAATTTCAAAGTTTTTTTAATATATTGAGTATGGAAAAGAATTGCCATGGCTGGCAATTAATGCAGATATTCAAGACCACTAATTTGTGTTACATTTATAAAATACAGTATATACATTAGTAAATTGCCCTACAGGTAGGTTCATTTGCTGTGGATTTAGCTTACTAACTCAATATGTTCTTACTGGAATAGCCATCCAATAAAGGTATTTTAATAAAAGTAGAATGTATTTTTCAGCTTAAAAGAAAACCTGATTTAAAATTTTGAAAATTTGATGACATAGTACAGTAATACTAATAATAATAATAATCGTCATCCTTCATAATAATAATTAGTTCGAGTTTAGTTTTGGGTCAGCCTTCATTGTTTAAATTTAATCTATCTTTTGCTATGACAGATATGTTTTTGGCTCTATTAAAGTTTTATTATAATCACAATTTATTTTGTTATTGATCTGGTATTGTGTTTAATTTTAGATGGTAGCCTGTATTCCGGGACAGTTGCTGATTTCAACGCAAGAGAATCTGTGCTGACTAGGTCTATGGGCAATACAGATATATACCCGCCTCTTATAACTAAACGTTCTGACTCCATATGGCTTAATCGTAAGTACATTACGTCAGTGAAATCTGAATAATTTCTATAAAATTCATAAAATAAGCCAACAAGTAAAGCTAGAGAGACCAGCATCAAGGTGGCCAGCACTTAACAGCC
>NW_022687192.1:0-525 GCF_011630105.1 Anneissia japonica | reverse complement strand
TTTTGTTAAACATGCATGTCCTAGAATACGGGACCAACATCTTAACATCCCACCAAAGAACATCATTCATAATTAGAGTGGCGTAATTTTACCAAAGACCAGCTGGCAGAGTCAAAGAGATTGTTTACTCGAAAAGAATTTCATCTGATTTACTGTTCCTACAGAAACAAACGGAAAACATTATTTTATAGGCAATTAATAAAGAAACTATATGAAGTAAATAAAAAACCTAGTTTACAAGAAAGATACTGTACAGAAATTAGTGTAAATTTAGAAACAATTAGCTGGGCCTAGGGATCGTCTCAATCTGTTGTATTAATATGTGATGTAGCCCAGAAGCAGTTACTGTAGGCCTAGCAGGGGTCCCAAGTCTCCCGGAACTCACAGAAATCTCCCGGAAATCATGGAGGCCACCCGCACACCAGCAAACAAAAATCTCCTGGAAATTAACCAATATCCCACAAATCCATAATATGTGCAAGTTTTTACTGCTTTTATCAATTGTTTGATGGAAGTCATTTGCCA
>NW_022687191.1:0-1573 GCF_011630105.1 Anneissia japonica | reverse complement strand
CAGTTAACTGTAATGCATTCGACTTAACTGCAATTCAGAGGTAAATGATAAAACGGCTTGCCATAAGGTCTTGATAGTGTGATAGCAGCTAAGAGCAACTTGCTCGTGACAAGGCAGAGGTCGTGCTTGGTCGCGGAGTTTTCAACAAGTTGAACAATTTATTGTGGTCGGTACTGGTTGTCAGTCTAATCGTAGTCGCTCTCACACACGTGTCGTAATCAGTCGGATACGACCGTAGATCGGTACGGTCGCAGTGCTAGGTCGCGATAATGTGAGAGCTCTAGTCAGGTCCCATGACGTGGGCCTGCCTTTTGGCGTTTTCAGAGCATCCCATTCTTTTTCATTTTTTCCACTTTGTTTTAATTTTATTTTCATACGTGCATGACATGTAGTTGACAATGCGTTTCAATTAAACATTAATGCCACATTTTAGTTAAAACTTTTATTTTTTCATCTCTGTGTCAAAATAGGAACATTTAGGGCGCCCAAGATTTGTATTGTGACACTAGGCGAGGCAGGGTTTTCTTTCTCTCATCCATCTGATCTCGGAAAGAGAACACCCGCCTCAGCACGTCGTAACTCATCTTTATAACTCACTATAGACCACTCACATTCGTTCATTTTCGTTGCTCGATAGGCCAATATTTAGTTACACACATCATTATGACACCTTTTTTTATCTGTTTTGTCGGTTATTCTGTTTGGTTAGTTTAGGTTATTTCCGGTCAAATTTATTTCCATACATTATTCACATAATAAGACGGTTTCGATCGTGGAAGGCGCTATATAAATATAAAACCATAAACCATAACCATAAGATGTTTATCCCTCCCTCCCATCCCATTCTTTAACATGGCCTTTTCAGAGCATCCCATTTGTTTTTATTTGTTTCGCCTTTTTAAATAATTGTTTATAATAAATGCCATATTTGAGGTTGATTTTATTTTCTCGTCTCTGTGGCAAAATAAGTAATTTCACTATGGATGTAAAAGCTACAAATTAAATCAGGTGTGCAACCTATAATTGCAAGAACTTAAATAATAAAGTGAATGAAGTCATGGGACATGTGCAATAGCCTGGATATTTTATTTCTTCAAGAATCATGGTTTCTTTTGAAAGGAACTTCCGCTGTTAAAGTCGGTTCATGAAGAATTTGATGGTCTTGGTACGTCTGCCATTGGCTCATCCATGTTTTGTGTTGGCCGAACGTTTGGAGGTTGGGTGAATTTAAGTATGTTATAACAATGCATTAAGAAAACTCCTTGGTCTGCCTAGGCACTGTAGTGCCAGTGAAGTGTTTGTTTCTATAATTTTATGTGTAGATTTAAAAAGAGTAAAAACAATTTAGTTAAACCGTTTATAAGTAGTCTTAGAGAATCAGTGCTTCACTCAAAATGAATGACAATTCTTAGGGTTTAGTGTATACAGTATTTTTGAATTTTTATGATGCTCTATGCTGTTTTCTACATTTGTAATGTTATTTTTGTATGTTGAATTTTATATAGCGTTTGATTACTGAAATAAAAAAAAAATAAATTCTTTCTAGCTTTATAATTATAAAATTGCAATAAAG
>NW_022687190.1:0-502 GCF_011630105.1 Anneissia japonica | reverse complement strand
GGACCGGTGGTCGTCGAGAGTTCGAGTCCGATCGCCACCGGCACCTGGAACCGTTTCGAAGTTCTTAGGATAGGGAATTCTGCTCGATTGACGGTCAACGATATGCCGGAGCCGTGGAGAAAGGTCAACGTCAATTACAGTAGTCTGGACGTCGACACGTGGCTGCACGTCGGTCTCACAGAAGGTTCGCCGTCCGTGGAAGCGTGCGTCGCGCGGATGACGTTGAACGATATGGAAATCCGACACGTAGATCTGCAGTCGTGTTCCTCTCGTGTCCAAGACCAACTCGTTTCCTTGTCCAACGAAACGGAAGAGGAAACCGAAACCTACGTGCAGCAACGGATTCCGTCCAAGTCGTTTCGACTGGAAAGCAGGGCCACGCACACGTCTCCGATGCCCATTACCGACGTTCGAGATCTTTCGTTCTCGATCAAACAGAAAAACGCGACCGGACACGTGCTCACCGCTTCCGGAGACGTCGACCACATCACGATCTCGCTGT
>NW_022687189.1:0-1002 GCF_011630105.1 Anneissia japonica | reverse complement strand
AAAGTATAAAGGTATTAACACAAAAAAAATATATTCGTGCTTTGTAAATGAAATGTTTGTTACACCGAATGGACAAAATAAATGGGAAAAATACTTTAATAACAACAACATAGACTGGAAAACGTGCTGGTTACATAAAGTATGTAAAATGAAGGACAAAAAGCTAGCACAATTCAATTACAAAATTTTAAATCGAATATTATCCAAGCATGTACAGAGTTTAACAGGAAACAGGTTGAAACATATGATGATATACTGAATGAGCAGCTATGGGGCAACCATGCAATACATCGGCTGATAGTGATTCCCCTTGTAGTGTCGTCCATCGAATTCCATGTAGCGCTAGCCGCTAGCCAGAAAGTTTTGGTTCTTAAAAATTTCCTTGTAGAATATTTTATTTATACCACACAGATTAAACAAAGGTACATCGCAACACATTAAAAAACAATAGCTCATTGACTTTGATTTTAATTTTCTAGTTTTAATAAGGATTGCCACTGGGCCTATACTTAAATAAATTTCAGTAATTATTTTAAAGGTAAGCAACCAGTTGAATTATCAGGAATTTAGCCAATAATACAAAAATTATTCCTATCAGTGAAACAATTCATAATACAATATATAAAATTGTGTAGTCAATTTATGTCAACCAATATATACATTGGCTTATGTGTATTTATATATAGCTTACATGACATAATTATGTTATAAAATAAAAATGTAAGAATGTTATGGCAATTTGGGAAACCATAATTAATCTACCATTGTTTTTAGGGACCCTTGCCACTGAGCATATACTATCAAAGCACTTTCACAAACAACCCATTTACCTTTTTGACCTACAGTACCTGCCTCCATTTTTATGATAAGAACCTTTTTTAGTAGTTTGTCAAATTAACACCAAAACCTTTGGTCATAGATCATTTTATTTTCAGCAGCTTTTCTTTGGAATTCCTTGCCCAAACATATTACTGAATCACCATCAGTTTTTGTTTTAACACA
>NW_022687188.1:0-505 GCF_011630105.1 Anneissia japonica | reverse complement strand
TTATCAAAGTAATTTGATTTTGCTTTCCGAATTTTGCTTATTACTAAGTTTCGTAGTTTACGATAATTGTTCAAATTGATATCACTCCCATATTTATCAGAAAGGTGCTTGTCATGGTCTCTTTCATACATAAGTTGTATTATATCTGGGCTCATCCAAGGAGTTAAAAGATCTTTAACACGCATTGTCTTTAAAGGAGCATGTTCATTACATATATTTAAGAAGGAATCCCTCCATTCATTTCAGTATACATCGATATCACTATAATTATTATTACTATTTAACAGAATATTTGAGTTTCTTAGGTCATTTATGAATAAATCTGTATTGAAGTGTTTAAAATTTTTAAATGTAATTGTTCTATGTTCCTTAATGTTATTTAGTGCTTTAATGCACGTATAAATGAAACAATGATCACTAAGTGAAATTTTTGCAACTTTCGTGTAAATATGGCAATCAGGAATTGAGGTAAGAATCAGATCAATACATGTTGCAGTGGTTTTTG
>NW_022687187.1:2554-4274 GCF_011630105.1 Anneissia japonica | reverse complement strand
CCGATCTTAAAATGAACTTAAGACCATATCAAATCGACTTCCATCCCAACCCTGAAAACCAATATGAAGAAGATGATACATATAATATTTGCATTGATTGAATGGTATTATAGCTAGGAAATTGAATATTGAATACATGGGTTTTGGAGTCGGCCTAATGGACAGCCTCCCCTCCCCCCCCCCATCCCCTCTCTTGGAAAGTTTTTAAAAAAAAAAGAAAGAAAGAAAAGAAATTATTGATCGGCCAGTTATTTCCGGGAGTCTAGAATGTTATGTTAGTCTCTCGATTTTTTTTATTTGTTTGTTCCCCGACAAAATTTATCTTCTTCCCCGACGTGGGGCGATAGTCCCCCCCCCCTGGCGCCACCACTGCAATCTGGTCTCCCTACACAACCTAATGCTGGAAATACTAACCTGTCCTTCTTGAACTAGTGCACAGATGGCGCAAAACATTATCACCAAGCAATCGTTTATACCACTTCCCTGGGGAAAAACATTCATGAAATGAATTTAGACAAATAATAGCAATTTTTAAATCATCAAATCATTATTATTTCAATCACAATACAATACAATGTAGGCCCCTATCTTAATTTATCCCATATGGGGAAATTCAATAAAAGGATCTGAATCCAAAGTCGAAATTGATCCAGAGGTTTCAAAGGCCTAATTATTTATTTTTAGGGTCTACTAATATGTAGAATATACATATAATTTGTTTTCTCTCCAACGAATTGTGGTTTTTCTCTTCGACGTGGGGGGGGGGGGGGTGGTGGGAGGCAGCTCTCCCCTCCGACGGGTAGCATTAGTAGGATTGGTTTCTTTACTGTATTTACTTTTGTTATTCATCAAATCATTAGCTGAATTTTTCATGTCATTATCTAGCCTGTTGAATGTGATGACGAATAGAATTCTACAGTAAATTCGACGACAATGAATATTCAAGAATAACAAATAATTCAACGAGATAAGATGTGTTTAGGGAAAAAAAGTCGATACTGTGGAATAATTCATAACCCATATAATATTTTATATGCTATTGCTTGCGGATACATAAGTGTAACAAATCAATATAAATTGCATGACGACGACAAACACTTGATCATCTTGATTCACAGCCAAATGGTTTTTTATTCAATGCAACTGTCGGTTAGTAAATAATTATTTATCACTATGGTAACTATAGGTTTATGTTGTTATGAGAGTAGGAGTCAGGCGTCTTTGTTCTACTCGTTCATCTAATGGTACTGACAATTTTTGGTAATTCTGCTCTATTGAATAATTCAATATCTAATGCTTGACTGAATCTAATAACAAATAATCCTCACAGAATGGCTTTAATCAATGAAAATTTTGAAAAAAAATGCTGCCTTTTTAACAGATACCCTCTGTGAGTGTCATTGATCAGCTGGAAACGAAAACATTTAAAATTATACTTGAGGTCGTAAGTTATTATAAAAATTAAAATGGAACAAATAGTGTCTGCCAATAAACGAACAGATGCTTACATAATACCATCTTCGCATGGCTTACACCTTAAATTGCTGCCAGGAATTTTAAGATTTTCGTATTATTATAATTTTTTATGCTTTTTGTTCTATTTTTGGGTGGGTATATTTTTATTGGGTTCGAAGGGTTTTCAGATATCACCACAGCCCCTGATGGGCGTAATATGTCAAATGCAATTTAATTTTATATAGGGCTATTAATGGGCCTATAT
>NW_022687187.1:0-2472 GCF_011630105.1 Anneissia japonica | reverse complement strand
GTTGAGGGGCGCCCCTCAAAAGCTATTTAATGGCTGTCTGGAGGTATTATGGAAGGTTACAAATTAGTCTTCTAGTTTAGAACACCGTTTCGCAACAATGGGTCGAATAATCTCTTCAGATCTTAAAAACTGTAATATGCCAAAGAACGACAATGAAATCACGACTACTAAACAAGTGCATGAAATTGTGGCATGTGCGCGCCTCAGTTTACTTTTGTAATGTTATCAATATAGTTTCATGTTAAATAATATTCTATCAAAAACATAATATATACTATCAAAACATTTGTACTTCAGGTATGACAAATTTAAAGTTTTAGTTTTGTTCATTTCAGTGTGTTCGGCTCCAGTTGATAATTATAACGTCAGTTTTGCTCGTCAGTTAAACGTGTCTGTCTTCGCATAACCCATACATTTCAGGTAGCAAACTTAATTTTTGCATAAGTAAAACGAAAATCATTGATCTTTCCGATCTGTTACCTACTGACAGATTTGATTTGCGGTTCTCTTCAAAGTTGTTTTCATTTTTCGGTTTTTAATTCGAATTTTGTGGATGATGGTATCTTTCAATTGGATGACAAAATAAACATGGGTGGTTCCTCTGATCTCATCTACCCCTCACACGTATCACTCAAAATCAAAAAAGTCGTAGACCTACAAGTAAATTTTTGTTCGTCTATGACTTTTTTGTGTTTCTAGTCTATTTTTAATGTTGGAGTGGTACCTTTTAAACTATACGATTGATTTATTTATTATCAGTATAGGCCGGCCTATACGTTATATACGTTGCACGCAAATATTCTAATTAAAAATGTAAATAAAAGTGATTATATTGGTTAATAACACGATATTTGTTGATATGATGGTCTAATAATTAAATGCAGTCTTTTCAGCCTTGACATTTATTTGTAATTACCCACCCCAGGCCACTTCGTAAGAAAAATGCTCTATTCAAAGGGTCCCGTACTTTTCTGGCCACCGGGCCCCATGACTCGTCATTAACGCCACTGTTTACAAAACACAAAAATTGTACCTCTATCCCTTTCTGTGCTCTCGTCATTCCACGTATTTTCGACATTGACCAGATCCCGATGCAGCCTAGAAGTGACAGTAACCCGTAGACCACACAGCTTTCACCATGCTTTTCCGCATTTTTACCGGCAGTAAAACATGGCACAAAATATGTTATAATACACAGCCCAAAGTTATCGAAACAGCCAAAAAGACCGTGCTTCCATTCACCCATACTTGCTTCTCAGTTGATTTAATTCCAAGGTAGGCGTAGCTGGAAGGATAGCGAAGCAAGTTTGTTGAATTGCCAATTTGAAGTTACTTTAAAATTCGAATTTGATTAACGTGTGGCTAACCTCATTTGAATATTTATATAAAGTGTCACCATGGGTACTACTACACTTGTATCGACGTTTGGTGCAGTCGTTTGTGTTTCAACAATGATCTTTTGTCGACAGTCTTTTCCGCGTTGTTTTCTTTTAAGTATGATAAACCAATCAGGGTGCATATGCTACTGTTGGTAACTAGGAGACACAGGTGTATTTTGAATACACAGTAGTATAAGGTCTTGGTTAATAATACCTGGGAATAAGTAGATAAGTCATCGATGCATTACAGAAATTTACTAGGGCTGTATTAGGCCATGTATTTTATTAATTTTATTGATTGAACAAATATTTCAAAAATGCCCTTACAACACAACTGACATAAGTACACATAACGTAGCAAAATACGATATTGGCTTGAACGAAGGTACCTAATTTCATTTTCGCGAGGCATAGAGAAGCACACGGCACTTAGTTCATGTTTAGTCTCAATCTGCTCTCCCTGTGAAATACACACCGTTTCGTATCGTTGAACCTGTTTGCAGGTAGGGGTCCCAAGTTTGAATAAGTCCCTTTCAGGAGATCTGGTTTAAAACTGAGCTTTCTTAACATATTTTATGGTGATACCCATTGACACGGTTTTCCGTGAGACAACTGATAATAAAGTAATAAACACATGCGAATATTATGAATTTGGGGGGGGGGGAGGTGGTTTATTTTCCGGGAAATACTTGCTTGCAGGAGGCCACCCCGAGTTCCAGAAGACTTGGGACCCTGCGTTTGACACACCCTGCGCATGTATGTTGCATGATGTAGACCTACTCTTTGGAAAATGAAAGGGATTATCACCCCGGTATATTACTGCCCAATCAAATCACCAGTCACCAAGAATGGCACTACACTGCGCCTCTCGTGGGATTGGGATCCAGGGGCCAAGAAGCCCAATCTTGGATCAATTGAATTATTAACATAGCCCGATTTTGGTAGCACTATTGTACAAAACAAAATGGAACAAACCAAACAAAGTGAGCAAGGGTTGTATGGGTTGTATCACCAAGGAGATGCCTTACACCTCGGTATCTCCGTCATCATAATATCGTAGTAGGGGAACCTTCGTGCAAGGTTCTGAAACCGA
>NW_022687186.1:0-808 GCF_011630105.1 Anneissia japonica | reverse complement strand
AATGGAGCGACGCTCTAGTTGTCTTTATGCTAACCATAAAGATGTATAGTAAGTGTAATCGTTTGGCTTACAGTAAACCTTCAAACTACCGGAATACAACCACATTTAAACTCCATGTAATTTAATGAAAACAATAAGATAATTAATTAGGCAAAAATATCTTTCGCTTGACATTAGGAATTAATCATTTGTGATACAAAATGATAGGCTATGTCAAGTGTTATATTGAACAGTGGCAAATTCAAGGGTGGGTGGAACCCTGTCAGCACGCCCCCACCCACCACCTCCTATTTTATTTTTTAAATTATAAAAAAAAATGGAGAAAACAGACAAAATTGTATTCAACTTCATAACTTTATTGGAGAAAACTAATATTTCGATCTATCCTTAGGTCTTTATCAAGGTACAAAGACCTAAGAATAGGTCGAAATACAGTATTGGTTTTCTCCAATAATGTGTTTCTAAAGTACTGTATATACATAGTATTCGTTTCCTATATTCTTTTGTTATCGTACCAAAACAAACGTGGAACCTCAAAATGTTGTATAATATGTATAATATATATGTATTTAATAATAATAATAATAATAGTGTAATTTTATATTATATATATGATATATAATATATATATATTATACATAATTATATATAATATATATGTATATAATATAAATATTAATAATAAAACCGTATTCATATACACTTTTTTTTTTTTAAGAACCAGTAAAATTTTGTCCAGGCTCAGTATTCTTATTTTTTGGCCGATTTCAGGTTCAAAATGTTCTTAATTTGTTATTATTTTACAGTT
>NW_022687185.1:0-501 GCF_011630105.1 Anneissia japonica | reverse complement strand
CACTGCTAAGGAAGCTAGACTAACAACAAAATGACACACTTACTTATTTGTAATTGAGAACCAATAACATTATTATTATTATTATTATTTTTATTACTATTATTATTATTATTATTATTATAAGTATTGTTGTTGCTTTAAGATTTTGAATGAAAATCACCATTTAATTACTGAATATTATTATTTGATAATATTTAATAATATCAGTGAATAAAACAGGAATTCCAGAAATTTGCAACCTTCTCAGCTCCATTTGGAGTACACCTAATCATAATATTAATAGACCAAAGGCACTGCTAAGGAAGCTAGACTAACAACAGAATGACACACTCATTTGTAATTGAGAACCAATAACATTATTATTATTATTATTATTATTATTATTATTATTATTATTATTATTATTATTATTATTATTATTATTATTATTATTAGCATTGTTGTTGCTTTAAGATTTTGAATGAAAATCACCATTTAATTACTGAATATTATTATTTGATA
>NW_022687184.1:0-752 GCF_011630105.1 Anneissia japonica | reverse complement strand
TTTCTGATATATAAACTGCAATACATTTCAGCATCGGAAGTGCTTTCCAACGATACCAAACACGACTTTTTGGTGAGTTTATATACTTATTCTTATTTTATACACATTTTAAGTATATTTTGTGGATATTTTAAAACAAATAAACACCTATGTTTGAATTATGTTCTATTCTGGCATGAGTGACAGTAGTTTTTAAATGTCTGGTTTGTTGCCTGTATATAAATTATGATTTTAGACACCAACATCATATCTGTAGCTTATTTAGTTCCAATTATATGCACATTTTAGATAAATTTGGTGGCCATTTTGAAAAATGGCCGCCATTTGTATACCAGGTGAAAAATCAAGTGTCAACAGGGCTTAGGGTGAGCAGGACGGATTAATTAGTATATCTGGCTATGTTGACTGCTTCTAACATTCCACTCCCCCTAACTTGATTTCTAGGCCTCTTTTTTGAATTTTTTCCTAGTCTATATTGATTTTTGAACCTTTTTAAAGCTGTTTTCTCAAAACCTACATGGCTTATATCCAATGAACTAAATATTCATAAATTCACTAATACTCATTCAAGTCAAAACAAATTAACACTATTTTAAAGAGGAATTCACGCAGAATCTAAAAATACCAAAAACTCAATTTTGCATTTTTCCAACAAACGGCTGGTTTCTCCAGAGTCCGTCACATACAGTATAAACACAAAAAAAAAAAAAACAAAAAAAAGTTGTAATTTGTACATTCAACTGAAAATTAGA
>NW_022687183.1:0-2134 GCF_011630105.1 Anneissia japonica | reverse complement strand
AGAATACGTCACCTGTTGCTGGTTTATGGATAACAAACACCATTTGCACATGAATGGTTTGTCCAAGAGCAGCATTATTAGTGTAGTATAATACTTAAACAAGGTACGTCTGCAACTGAATTATTCTTAGTTATTTTTTTTTCTTATTTTAATTTATTTCTTTCGAAAGTGTACTTTCTATTACATATAATTGCACTGTCTACTTAGGCCTCATTTATTATCATGCCTCATCGTCCCCCGTTACGTACAAAACAGTAGGCTAGCCTCCCCAGTAGGCTAGCGCCCCCCCCCCCCCGGAGCAGGTCAACTCGGCCCCAACTTACTGTATATACCCACACTGCTGATCTCTTTGTATGTCTTGGTATCTTAGATATATTTAGTTTATATAAAAAGGTCCACCGATTAATCTCAGATAAAATAGTATAATACATACTCCAAGTGCATTTCGATACTTGGATGGAGTATGTATCTATATTAGTTTTCCATTGCCATATTTACGTATCTTATTCTTCCGATTCAATTCCTAATATAATTGCAATAAATTTCACTAAAAATTACCAAATATCATGTACGCTATTAGACAGTCCTCTCATTTCCGTCTTCGTACTAAACTTCACTAAACTAAAATCCACAATTTTCTACTCTGGTCCCATTTTATGAAACTGTCTCTGCAACAAAATTAAAGATTCAACAAACCTGAACATCTTGAAACTCCTTCACAAACAATACCTGCAATCTGATTAACTGTACTGAATAGTTAAGAGTTTGTATTTCTTTTTATTTTTTTGCGGGCCTCATTTGCATTAGGAGCTTCGCTTCTTATGTATTATGTATTATCATAGGGAAAATAGAACTGTTCTATTTTCTCTATGGTATTATGATGAGTGAAAATAAAGAATGAACTCAAAAGTATGAAAGCAATGAATAATTTACCATTTTGGGCAATCTCTTTCATACAATTCAGTTGATATGGCTGAGTCAGTAAAGAAATGAGTGACGTCACTTTTACAATGCAGGCGGAACCATGTGACAACAAGTTTTTGAGTGACTTTTGTCCTGAATGTGAGACGCTTGGCAGGTCTATAATAATCTTTTTTGTTTTAAAGTTTCAGTATGGGAAGAGGCTCTTGAGGAGTATTCAGCCTATAAACCGGTAGTGCAAGCAAGTACTCATCAACCTGAATCACAGCAACATACAAGCAGGGATGTGAGTTTATAGTACAGTACTTTAAATTCAAAAAGTAGACATAGCCTCCCAATATCAAAATAGGATGCGAATTTCTTCTCACAGAGAAATATATAATTAAGGAAATATATGAATAAATAAATAAATAATATTAATTAAAAATAAATAAATAATATTAATTTGGCCTGCCGACCGGTCAAAAGACCGGTCGGCAGGCCAAAAACAACATTGTTTGCAGCAATGAACAAGGAACATAAAAATGTAAATACATCCATAAGAAAGCTAATGACAGACCACCTGATAAGTTTCTACCCAAGAAGAAACAATCTAGCAGATGATGATAAAATAAGTAAATAAATGTGTAATATTCTATATTGGTACTCACCTTAACATAAAAGTATAATAAAGACTGAAAGACAAGCTGCAGAATTACAAACAAAGCAAAACCACATTTACAATACAGAAATATATAACAATACATTATTATTATGAGGGTGAACCACGCTTACAAATATTGTTGATAAAAATAAACAGGTTAAATTATTATTCATGAGGCGAAAGTCCCTGTTAGCAGAAATGGTCCATAGTGAGCTGTCTGATAGTTGAGAGTGAGCTGTCAAATGGTCCAGAGGGAGCTGTTAGCAGCTCCATAAACTTAACTTTAATTGGTTTTAAGAATGTCCATTGGGAGGGCATTCACTCACTTCATCTCATGGGCTTCAGTGGCAATAAATAATTTAAGAACCCATCACTGTTCAACAAACCAACAAGATTTATAACCCGGGTTTTAAGAGTAAAGAAAATCCGGTGAAATATACACCTATGAAAAACACACAAAAAGCAAGAGCATGTCAGCCTCTGAATTTACCTAGAAAAGAAGTCTTCGAGAAAATGGTAATCTGCTTTGAGAAATAGTCTCTTCTTATCCTTTTTTGCCCTTTAGCGTAC
>NW_022687182.1:0-980 GCF_011630105.1 Anneissia japonica | reverse complement strand
GTGGCATATGTACACGCAATAGGAGGCTCCTTATCTTACTAGTTTTAAAACATTTTTTATTCAATTTTTTCAATATACTCTTTAAAAACAAATGAACATAAACTAATCAAATCACAAAAGAGCATATTGTGTTTAACCCCACAATTGCAAAGACAATTTTTCCATAGTGAACATAATTAAGCAAATTAAGTACATAACCTGAAAGTAAAAACATTGATAATATTGTAAATGACAATAACAACAATATATATAAATATTTCATTATTTCAATTACTGTACTTATTAAAAAGATGGACAAATTACTGTAATACTGTATGATTTTTGGGGACTGTCTATGCAGAATTCTAGAAAATTCTAGTAGTACTTTTACTAGAGGGGATTGTTGTAGAAAGTCGTGAATCTGAAAAATAAATCTGAAAGTTTTGATGGGCCTTAGGCATCATTATCTCAGTCTGTATCATTAAATGTTTATTAAAGTCAATATTTATCAACATTAGTATATTTGGATTTTAAATCACCTATTTAATATCAATTAAATCAGTGATTTTTATAGTGTTCTTTTCACTTGTTTTTGTATGTGAACCCACCATGTATGTCAATTATAAATTATTATTACAGTATACTAGTATTACTCCACAGTATATTGTCTCAGTTTGTATCATTGAATGTTTTTTAAAGTAAATATTTATCAACATTAGTATATTTGGATTTTTCATCACCTTTTTTACTATCAATTAAATCTGTGATTTTTATAGTGTTCTTTTCACTTGTTTTTGTATGTGAACCTACCATGTATGTCAATTATAAATTATTATTACAGTATACTAGTATTACTCCACAGTATATTGTCACAGTTTGTATCATTGAATGTTTTTTAAAGTAAATATTTATCAACATTATTATATTTGGATTTTTCATCACCTTTTTTACTATCAATTAAATCTGTGATTTTTATAGTGTTCTTTTCACTTGTTTTTGTA
>NW_022687181.1:0-2786 GCF_011630105.1 Anneissia japonica | reverse complement strand
TTCTTAGAATGGTTTTATCAGTTTATGCTAGCGCGCTACTAAAGAGCGCCTACAAATTCATATGAATTGTTTACAAGTTCAAATGAACAGATTATGTAGAATTGTTTTGTCTGTTGATATTTATACTTCCGTTGATGTTATGTTAAGTTCACTTGCATGGAAACGACTACATGTAAGGTGGAATGAACAGATAGCCTAATGACTTTTAAATGTTTAAAAGGGTATGCGCCATCTTATTTATCATCTAAATTTAAATTTAATATCGAATCACATTCAAAATGTACACATAGTCAATCCCATAATAACCTTTTTGTACCACAATGGAATAACTGTCAAGGCAAGAGAACTTTTTTGTATCGTTTAACAAAGTTGTGGAATGAACTTCCACACGAAACAACAACAAATTTCATGAACATGCCTATTATATTTTTTAAAAACTCTTTTAATTCTTAATCACTTTTATTATGATATCTATTTATATATATGTATGTTTTTTAATTACTTTTCTTTTAACTTTTGTATTTTATGAAACTATACCACTTTGAAAAACAGTACACAAGTACTGAAAGTGCATGCCGTAGAAAGACAGAATAAAATAAATAAATACTAAATAATAGCAATACCTGTCTTATGTATGAAATTATTTTACAATTTTTATGAAAATAAAGCTGATAAAAGTTTGTAAAAAAGTTTCCTCATTTGTTTACTGTTGCACGAAAGTTCATCTAGTAACAGGGTAAGTTTGAACAACAAAGTTTGAAATTTTTAAAAAAATGCTGGTTTCTTGAATTAATAATAGGTGGTTCCAGAGTCTTTACATCATCCGACTTCACCCAAGCAATATCATCAATATCATCAATTTGTGGCCAAGTAAAGTATTTTCCTCTGCTAAGCATAAATTTCACCTCCACCTCATCTTCATCAACATTACAAACCTAAAAAAAAAAGTAATGGAACATCTGATGACATAATTGTTAGTCATAGAAATAGCTACAAAAATTTCAAAAAGATGGAACAAAGGAATGGGAAGCCTACTACTTAATTACATTTGATTTATTATCACAAATTTTCTATTGTAAATGAGAAATGTATATGTGAACCTAAAAGGATGAAACAATTTTTCTATTGTTCTCACCATTCCAATATATGTGACCTTCTCTCCTTTAATTCCTGAATCAAATGGAACCTGCACCCACGTACCAATTTGCATCATTCTACAAAAGACAGAACAGCAGCAGGGGCGTACGGTGAAAAATCTAAGGGGGGTCGAAACAAAAGCGCAGGGGGCAAGCTGAACTCAGAGCAATTTAGCGAAGCTTTCAGAATTCGCGGGGTGCGTTATTTGTGAGTAAAGCGAGCAACTAGGCTGGGGCTAGGGGGCCGCAAAAGGGGAAAAATTTACGTTTTTACGTTCTAGTGCATTAAGTTCAATACCAAGTCTGACAAAATAGTCCTAATTGTAAACGTAGTTTTTGGGCAACACCAGACTATATTCACTCAATATACCACCAGCCTATTGGATTGCGGAACTCCTGGATACGGGCCTGTGAGCATTTCAGATTAAAGAATTTTTAAAAAAATGTTTTTTATTTTTCTTTTTCGTGGGATCGTCCCACTTTTAATTTAAAAAAAAAAAAAGTTATAAATGTATATACTGTATTGAAAGATATACAATGATATAGGGAACATAAAATTACTTAAAGTAACATTTTGTATGTGTTTATTTCTTAACGTTTTCCTTTCAATTTTATATTTTAACATATTTCTTTAACTTAGTTTTTCTTCATCGTTTTCCTTTCAATTTTATATTTTAATATATTTCTTTAACTTAGTTTTCTTCATCGTTTTTCTCAATAACTAATACTTAAACTACGCTTTAAATACTAAAGGTAATTTAACTTACCTAATATTTACATAAAAAAAATAAATAGCTCTTTATTTAAAGATCAAATTGTTATCATTATTTTCCGTGGGTATAATGTAAAGAAGAGTTTTGATGCTTCCTCATAGTTTACGTCGATATTTTTGTGTATGTTCATTATCGCCAAGGCGCTAAGACGTTCAGATTTCATACTGGACCTTAACCATGTTCTCAATCTTCTCATTGCTGAAAAACTACGCTCACACTCGGCTGATGTTATAGGCAACGTACAACCAATCTTGATTAAAATAAAAATATTTGGAAACTTTAACTTGTCGCAGACTTTAATGGCCTTTGCCAGACTAGATGGACGATTTTCTTTTTATTTGGCATTTTTATATTCCGAAAAAATAATCTACAGTATTCAACTACCTCACAAGAAAAATTTGCTCTCATCAAATAATTACATTGCCTTCGGTTTTGCGTTGCGCGCGAATAGATTATTTTGCTGCACGGAAAACACGCAGCTACAGATAACAATAATGGCAGAGTGCAATGATGCGTAACCAATACACCACATAACACAACTCTACTGGCGCGTGGGCTTCGAGATATCAAGTTGATTAAAAATCTATAACTTTATATGGATTGTTTAAAAAAAAAGACAAAAAATCAAAATATTAAAAGGAAGGGCCACCAAACATTTTTTAGGCGAAGGATAATTTATTTTGATATTAACTAACTTCATCTTAGGCGCAGTTTAATTATGCTAGATTTTTTTTTAAAAATCATATTTAAAGGGCACTTTCTTTAAAAGGGGGGGTCAACCGCACCCATCGACCCCCCACGGTACGCCCCTGAACAGCTGTGATTAATTACTTGTATTACAATTAATGTAGGATAATTGCAGTATATTAAATAAATA
>NW_022687180.1:0-520 GCF_011630105.1 Anneissia japonica | reverse complement strand
TATTATCTACTATCGAGACCATCACCCAACCTAAAGACAAAGCTGATGAAATTCATTAAAATCGTCACAAACTTGCGTTGTAAGACGGAGATCGATTTATACGAGATTCTACGAAACAACTTCCATGAAATTTATTTTAATTCTGTCGTATATAAAAATGGATATTCAAAGGGAAATTGACGAGTAGGACTTTCATTGAACTTTACGCAAAAGTTGCGGGTAAAGTAATTTCCATAAACTGTAAAATCAACGATAGGCTCTCCAAAATCCTACGTCATCGGTAACCTCTCTCTGCACAGCTTAACGTCATCGGGTGCTCCCAACACGAACAATATAAACTGACACGCACGCCAAGATCAGCACAGTCTTTTAAAAGAGCACTCACGCACACACTCGCACGCACACCAATGATGTCTGCAGAGCTCTTGCCAAAGATCTGGGAGAAGTTTTCTCCGTGGACTATAGGCGAGCGAAAGAGAGTGGATCGCCTTACAACAGCTGCCGTAATTTCCAGAGAGAT
>NW_022687179.1:0-658 GCF_011630105.1 Anneissia japonica | reverse complement strand
GGGGGGGGGGCCGGACCAAGATGAAAAAATTCATAGGGCCCTAGCCCAAGCCAGGATGAAAACTTTTGTTGTCAGAACATAACTCTACATTATGGTTTTATGGGCGTCTTTGCAAAAAAATAATCACATATAATCATATTCATGTATGTGGGTTTGGACAAATAGGATCTTAGGAAAAGACTTAATTTGGGGAGCGTCCGAGTGGGGGTCCCAAGTGAAGCTATGTGAGGTGTTGCCCCGGGGCCCTTACTGGCTCTCGATGCCACTGCTCACAGACTTCAAATTGTGAATATAATTTTCTTTTTATCTCTATTTTTAATTTTTTTTTTTTTTTTACAAGTTTGGTGCGGTCCCTGGTCGAGAGGGGGCCCCGTCGGGCCCCTTTTCTTTAATCATTATAATATGATATGCCTTACAGTCGATTTCAGAGACACATTATGGTGTTATCAACAAAGTTCTTTTTGGTCAGGGTGTTAGATCGAGGAACCTATAGTTAGGGCCCCATCGGGGCCCCTAGAATTCGGGGGCCCTGCGGACCGCCGCATGAGAGCGCATAGGCGTTACGCCGCTTCCCCCATCCCCATACAAGGGGAAAAAAAATTCCTGCTCGTGTAGGTGAATAAACACCACAGTAATTCAAGATAAATACAGTGTATTC
>NW_022687178.1:0-745 GCF_011630105.1 Anneissia japonica | reverse complement strand
ATTACAATACGAGAGTAAAAAAGTATTTTAACCAAATAGACCGGTATTTAAATTAACAAATACATAGTATACCGTATATAGTAAAAATAAAATGCGGCAAATATATTTCAACAATATTATTTTCTACAATTTGCAATAGCCTAGACTATATTTTAAATATTTCTTCTGCTGAGGGCAGTATTGAGATATCATTCTGTGTCTGAAGTTGTTGTGTTGCTGCTTAAATCAATTCCGTCTTCGTCGTGGCTTTCTTCTTCATCATTTGATACTGGCGAACGGGAAGTCGATGCAAATGGCCATGTCTGTGAAAAGAAAATACAAGAATAGTAGTGGCTATCATGGGTTTAAGCATTTTATTATTATAAATCAAAATAGATGCTTTGACCTCTACACTGTAAAAACAAAGCAAAGTTCCACTAAAGTTTGTGACACGTTAAAAACAAAACTTGTTTAGGCCAAGTCTATAGTGTTTAGATTTTCGACGTGTTAGCATTAAATATGCTTAGGTATTTGACATCTTGATTTATGTCTAAACACGTCTCGATCCTAAGCACATTAAACACGTTTAGCTTTTAAACGTGTCACCAAAGACGGGATAAAAACTGTGTGGAGCTGTGAATTTAAATCATCTACGCTGTTTTTACAGTGTATTCCGTCATCTTGTTCCTAAAGAAGATCTATACTCATCAACGCCTGTTCAGAATCTGGATGAGGGCAGTGGCTGTAAGATGGACCAGTATACTGG
>NW_022687177.1:0-1824 GCF_011630105.1 Anneissia japonica | reverse complement strand
CGACAAGGGGGAAGGGGGGCGGTGCCCCGACGAGGGGCCAGATTTCCACAACGAAAGCAAAGTGGGCGTGGTCGAGCTTCAATTAATAGGTTCCAAAAGTGGTCCTGGGATGAAGCCCCCGAGTATTTTGACAATTCAGGGGTTTCAAAGGCTTATTAAATCGATATTAGTGTCTACTAATATGTAAAAAATACATATAATTTTTTTTCTCCCCGACGAATTGTGCTTTTTCTCCCCGACGGGGGGCAGCTCTCCCCGACGGGGGCCTCCCCCCCCCCGCTGGCGCACCCCTGGTGGGGTTCAGGTGCCTGGGGCCACGGTGGGGACTGGGGCCAAGCCCCCGAAGTCAGAGCAGTTTTTGTGTTTAATGGGTCTATAATAATGTTTTAAAAGCAGTTTGGCCTATGTTTTGAAAAAGATCTATGTAATGAAAAGGTGGTAATATAATAAAATTAGAAAATGTTTTCTGAGAATTGGCATGTTTAAATCACACTGAAAGATATAAAAAAAAGCTCATCGCATAATCAATATCAATATACTCAACACGTTTATTATTATAAAACAAAAAAAAGTTATTCTTTTTTTTCCACCTCCTCTTCTTCTTCTACTACTACTTCTTGATTCTCACAATAATATTACTATTTTACTACATGGCTAAAAAAAAAGCACAAATACTGTTATTGTAACTGATAGGGCCATCGTTAAATTAAGTCAGAGCCCAAAATATAGCACAATTCGAAATTATTATTTTAGGACTTTATAACATAATACATAGCCTACTGATTAATAATAGCTGAGATGCACATTTCAGAATTAATAATCGTTTTTAGTATATCTTACTGAATATTTATTGTCTACAAAATGAAATATGAATTATATGCATCTTTAGAAATAAAATTTCTACAATATTATTCTTTTTTTTATGTAGATAAATGTTCGATAAATTATATCTTTCATAAAAAAAAAAAAAAAAAAAAAAAACGAAATTCAGCGCGTCTATTTTCATTCTAATCAATGGCGTTTGTAAACGTGCAAGGACCATCGTCGAATCCCAGGACTTCCAACGGTAAAGCTGGCCTGCCTGCCTAGGTCCGTCCCAGGCCAACCAATAATGATTAACAAAATGTATTTTTTTAAATATAGGCCTTTTATGGCGCATCCTGTACATGCACTTCAACTTTTACAACTAAAGCCTAGGCCTAGTAGGCTTACCTGTAGTACGTTCTACTGTACTTAGAGACCTAGGCCTACACTAGTTTGTGGTCGTCGGGGTATAATTCTGTATCTAAATGAACGAGGAGCGAACCTAGCTAGTAAACATCTAGGCTAGGCTAATTGGTTTTAAAATCAATAACCCACCAGGACAATCTGTCGTTTTCTTCTTTGCAACAGCGGACGAAAAAAAGTCAATTATTCTACAACGTTTGATTATCACTAAAAATTAACACTCGTTTTGACGCACTCCGTTCTGTAGTGTGTCTGCTGTTGAAAACAAACTTCCTAGCCTAATTTTGTGACTGGCTATGATGACTGAGATGGACTATGTTGATATAGCAATAATATTTTGTTTGGGATGAAAAAAGGGAGAGTCCATTTCCCCAAAATGCTCCATCAGCACATAGTTTAGTGTGTGCTATGGACAGTATGGCTATGGAATTTACTAACCACACAATCCACAATTAGGTGATTAAGTCGCAAAACTTTAGCTTCGTTTGGTGGCACCATTTACTCTAGGTAGACGGCGACCGGTTTCGTTACCAGTTGGTACATTTCTTACAAACATTCAGCCAAAGGCCAGTGAAAGTTGAGACGGCAGCCGGGTTT
>NW_022687176.1:0-823 GCF_011630105.1 Anneissia japonica | reverse complement strand
TCCTGGTCGCCGGGCTGTCCGTGTTCTGGCTTTGGGACCTCTTTAAATTGCTCGCGTGAGATCGTGTTGGTTTCAATCGTCGTCCGGACAATGAAGAGACACAGCGATCAGGACGGCGCGTTCGCGCCGATCATCCAACGACACAGAAAACTGAGGAAGGAATGTTTCGCCCCACACCGAACCGAATCGTCGTGTCACGCAGCCAGCAGGAGCGCCTCCTCAAGATTCAGGCAGAGGATGAACGCGAACGTTGGCATTTCTCTGGTGCAGTCGACCTGCGACGTCCGATCGATCGCCAGAGAACTGGAAGAGACGGAAGGCGAATCGGACGTGCTCACCAGGATGGTCGGTGCGTACAGGCTTCGTGAAGCGAACGGGGACGCGGAAGGTGCGAACGAAGACAGCATGATGTACGAATCCACCCTTCGCAAGGTCCTGTCGGAGATGATGATCGAACACAACCACTTTCTCGATCGAGTGCGCAACGTTCCTAACCAATCGCTGAAACCCGATCCCTGGACGATGGACATGCTGCAATTCAACGGCTACGAGCACGGCATGCGACCGGACGTCGGCGTCGAAGTGCGGCGGTGCGAGTCAACCGACTGCCTGTCAAGATACGTTTCCGGCGGATTCACGCTCGCCGAGTGTCTGAACGCGGACGCCGCCAAAGTGTTGATGGGCGGCGGCGATCTGACGAGCATCGGAGCGTCGAATCACTACGGAAGGCCCTATTGCGTGCTGTGCACCATAAACAGCGTGTACCAGAGATGCATCGATCCGCTAGGAAACAGGAAGGTCGATCTCGTCGAGTACGCAACTT
>NW_022687175.1:0-642 GCF_011630105.1 Anneissia japonica | reverse complement strand
TCGAAAATTTTTCTAAGTCCAGATTTTCGAAAATTTTTCTAAGTCCAGAAATCTCGAAAATTTTTTTAAGTCCAGAAATGTCGAAAATTTTTCTAAGTCCAGAAAAGTCGAAAATTTTTCTAAGTCCAGAAATGTCGAAAATTTTTCTAAGTCCAGATTTTCGAAAAATTTTTTAAGTCCAGATTTTCGAAAATTTTTCTAAGTCCAGAAATCTCGAAAATTTTTCTAAGTCCAGATTTTCGAAAATTTTTCTAAGTCCAGAAATCTCGAAAATTTAAGTCCAGAAATGTCGAAAATTTTTCTAAGTCCAGATTTTCGAAAATTTTTCTAAGTCCAGCAATCTCGAAAATTTTTCTAAGTCCAGCCGATTGGCTTTCCGGTGTGCCGCAACTTGCATCTGTGAAAGCGAGAGACCCTCACTTTGTGTTCCTTGAAGAACGGGCAGGTTACGACGACTTGACTTTCCATCGTGTTGGATGCTGAGGACGCGGTCCACGATCCTTTTTATGCTCGTCGAGCGAGACGCGATGACGTTCGCTCCACCGATGACGTTTTGCGTACGGTGAACCCCATGTCACCCCATGTACACCTGCACTCGACACCGATTACGTCATCGTTACAGACGTACATCTGCCAATCGTT
>NW_022687174.1:0-932 GCF_011630105.1 Anneissia japonica | reverse complement strand
CCATAATAAAGTACAGTAGGTGTACCTACCTGCCATCTGGGGCCAATTTTTGTGGGGCCTTTTTTTTAATTTATTACAAATTTCTATGCCACTGAAGTCTTGGACTCATTATAGTTAAAACAGCAAACCACTTAAAACCGTGCCAAAACTTTAAATTGTGCATAAAACAATTTAAATCATTTTTGTTCGTAGGGGAAAAAAATACAAAGCATACAACATGAGCACCAACATGAGCACATGAGTACAAGTAAATATTTATGTTTCTAAGGATGATGGTACTGTATAAGTGACAGGAGAATTTTGCAATCCAACACAAAATGTAAACATGAATTGGCCATGGATGAGTTCATAAAGGATTGATTTAATTGGTCGAATTTCATCACATGATACTCTGATTTTGCAACTCACAACTCGCATTTTGAAACTCAACTCGCATTTTGCAACTCGCAACTCGCATTTTGTGACTCGCAACTCGCATTTTGCAACTCGCAACTCACATTTTGTAACTCGCAACTCGCATTTTGTAACTCGCAACTCGCATTGTGTAACTCGCAACTCGCATTTTGTAATTCGCAACTCGCATTTTGTAACTCGCAACTCGCACTGAAGTAACACTCTATTTTCAAGCCGTATGTCAACCGCACTGATCAGCTGCTCTGTGCTTCATCACGAGGGACCTCTGTTTGATTTAAATAAATAGATAATTTGATTTTGGGCGAACTTAGCGGATACAATTGATATAAATGCGGCTCTGCGCGGAAGTGGGGTGGGGGACTGGGGTTGGGTGCAGATGGTGCCATCGCACCCACTCAAATGGTATTAGGAAAAATATTTGTTTATTGTTCATATTGTGAATTACACATCAGATTTTTTTAAGTATGAGAGTACAATTTTCCGGCACCTAGATGTTCATATTCTAAAAATGTTCGCAC
>NW_022687173.1:0-2598 GCF_011630105.1 Anneissia japonica | reverse complement strand
TGAGAGATTATGGCATTGTCCTCTTGCTGGGTGAAGAGAATTCTCTAAAGGTACAAGCACTATTTTATTCAAATCATTTAATAATTTTAATATTCATATTTATATAAATTTGATTTATATGTCTTATTAATTTTGGCAATATAGGTCTCCCTCCAATTAACACTCTGACCGCCAGGGGTTTGAAAAAATAGTATCAGCCACTGCCAGATCTTTTAGAAAATTTTAACACCTTTCGGAAGCTCGTTGAGAGTGCATATGTAATCAGATTGACATATAGTGAATACTACAAAAACTACAACCATTTTAGCTTTACAATGGTACCAAACACTTTATTTTAATCACAATCTATGACCCGTAACAGTAAAAAGAAAATCACTTACTTTTGGAGATTTACGCAGTTTCGCACGAAGCTGAGATAATAGGGATTTCTTGAAAGTAAATCAATACCGCTCTACGCTAAGGTAAACAAACATATAGTGAAATACTTACTATCCAGACTGAATATAGTGTTCAAATTTTTAGTACATGACGGTAATTTCCCCAACTATCGGATTCCATAAATCGGTCAAGCGTTGCATTACCAAACACGGAGATCTCCATGTTTTGCGGGCAGAGTGTTAAAGATTCCTCCAATTACAGACCACCTCCAATTAACGACCACTTTTTCTGTTCTCCAAAATTTACAAATATCTTATGTTTATTATTCTAATTAGAGACCAAAGCTGCTAAAGACCATTGAAACCACATCCCAGAAGTGGTCCTTAATTGGAGGGAGACCTGTAGCAGATTTCTCCAGAATCTATATTTTTGGTTTTTAACATAAAAAGCCAACTTAGTAACTTACAGAATTAATATTATCACTGGATCAAGCACATATGGAACGCACACTCAAGCCCCAATTGGGAACTCCATAATGTTGCAGCTGAATTCAGCGTAGGCTGTGCTTGAACATACCAGGTACCCACTTGTACTCCTGGGTGGAGAGAGACAACCGTAGATAAAGTGCCTTGCCCAAGGACACAAGCGACTTGCACAACGAGAGTTTCGAACCTCCGACCTCAAGGTTGGGAGTCCAAGCCACAACCGATGCGCCAACCACTTCTACATGTAAGATTGTCGATGTGTTTACGTCATGCAGACAATGAAAGGATAGGTTTAGGTCAAGCCAACTTGCCCGTACATACACCCTCGGAATTTAAAGCTGGGAATGCACTGCACCCGATGGTCGTCGGATGACGCACTTATGAGTCATCAACAAAAACATTGCTGTGTGTGGAATTTGAATGACATCATGAGCAGATCTTGCCTCATGTATTTGTGTTTAAAATTTTTACAAGCATTTCTTTTGTTTTAGGTTCTAATTAACAGAGGTTTGATGTACTTTGAGAGAAAAGATTTTCAAAATGCCAAAGAAGATTTCACACAAGCCGTTAAGGTAAACAAACAACTAGAAAAAAGCATTATTTAACTTGCATTATTATTTAAATACAAAACCAATGACTTGTTTACAGTATGCGGGTATTATTATTATTATTATTATTATTATTATTATTATTATTATTAATTTTATGACTGTTACTATATTGTCAATAATATTTAAAATAATTATTAAAATTTTCACTCTTCCAGATGGAACCAAGAAATGTGACAATAAGGCATACACTTGGGTTATGCTGTCATAAGTAAGTCAACTCTATAATTGAATAATAACTTAATCATAAAACCTATAAGTGTCTTAATAGGAACGCAAATTATACAATTGTGTGGAATCGCTTGTTGCTTACTTACTGTAATTTAGACTAAGAATAAGATAATATTCCATTGAAATGTTTTGATACTGTACTCTCATGAAATATATTCCAAATTTCAGAACTTCACTTATTATCTATACATAGGATCATCATCCTTTAAAAATGCTTCCAAAGCTAAAGTTGAGAGTTGAGTCGAATAGCTTGATGGTTAAGATGCTTGCCTTCCAATCCCAAGGTCCCAAATGACATAACAGTAGTTTGTGCGGCTTTCAACTATGGATGATGCTATTTGTTTGCAATGGCGCCTGATTGTGTCCACTTGTGTGGTGTATACCACCTCTTTCCTCCCTCTCCCCCCCCCCCCCCCCCAAAAAAAAAAAATTTTTTAAAAATCCAACAATGAACATTTTTGGTTGCAGACTGAATGAATTGGAGACTGCTGTGTTAGTGTACACGGAGGCCCTGGAGATAGATTCGTTCTTTCTTGATGCTTATATTGGACGGGGCAACGCCCTCATCGACTTTCATCATGAAATAGCTGTCAGGATGGCAAGGTACCTTTAAATTCCAATTCTATAAGAAAAGAAAACCGATCGCTATGATCAGGGAATGATAATTCCATCCTTCATATTCCTGGTCAGTGTAATACAGGCAAAATTATTTATATTTTACTGTGCCAAATTTGTAATAAATAAATAAATATATATAATAAATCACTTTTAACCTAGAACTGGGGTAATAATGTAATGTAATGCCTTACCTGCATTTTATCAACCTTTTTTACCCAATTCTTCAGACAAGACTATGAGACAGCATTACATCTGGATCCCCTATGTCTTCCGGCAAG
>NW_022687172.1:0-807 GCF_011630105.1 Anneissia japonica | reverse complement strand
TACTCACCGATCAATCAACCGATTCGATATATATGTGGGTGAAAAAATGAATGAACGAAGAAATTAAGGATTTGGTGATTGAATTGATAAATGAATGGATAAGACTAAATAAACGAATTATTTACTAACAATAATAAGTAATAAGTGTCGAAAAGTGAAAACAAATTTATTTATTGAATAGCCCTGTCTATGTTAAGCCAATAAGACAATGAAATGCTCAATTCATCGATGTCATTAATATAAAGTACTGTAGTTTATTAGCTACCAATTAAAACAATATGAAAAAAAAACATTTTCGTAGGACGCGTTAAGAATGATAAAAATATTGTCTGTATCTACTGGAAACGAGCCTTCCGTCCTATAACATTCCACATCGAGTAGACGCTTAACTCGCATTGTACTATTTGCATTCACACCTGGGCTGTATCATATAATATTGCACTGGTTTCGCTTTCTTGGCCGAACATTTCGTCTTGGGTCTGTACGCTAGCTGCACTGATGAAGCCTGAAAGGCCGAAAATGATCTGTCTGCAGATATTAGGATTTTTTCCAGTGGATACTTAATTTATTTTGTCATTCTGATCGGATTTTCTCTACTGTTCCGTTTAAATTTTAAATTGTTTCGCATTATGTGGCCGTCTGTTGTTTTTATAGGTTTATCCGATTTGCTTACTATATATATAATTTATATATACTTATATAATTATATGTTTAGAGCACTATTTCTTGACTGACTTGTATTCTTACTTTACTTTATTGTATCCCGCTGCCAATGGTCGCGCACTATTTCTAGTGTAATCCAATATG
>NW_022687170.1:0-591 GCF_011630105.1 Anneissia japonica | reverse complement strand
GACAACAGGTTTCTAATGAAGAGGGGTGAGCGAGTTCTGTCGTTCAAGTACGAGCAGGCGGTCGATTCGTGCGTGGCGTGGATTTATCACGGGCCGGTGCCGTTCGACTCACCGAACGTCGTACGGATACTGCGTCATAGCGGATTCGATGACGATGGCCATGAGATCGGCGAAGAGGATGGCCAGACGCGATGACAGCTGCGACACAACCAGGTTCTGCACTCTGTAATCCAATCCCAGCAGCACGGTTATGCGGACGACGGATTCGGTGACGAACAGCAACCGGCCGCTACCGCCGTAGAAGCAAGACAGATATCTTATGAGAGGAAACTTGAGTCCCGAGTAGAAATTTATGACGAATAGCACGATGTTGGCCGTCAGCAACTCTTTGTAGCTTTTTTTCGGGCTTCCGAACGTTTCGCCGTCCCATTCGTACCGATCGATGACTCCGTACAAGACGGCCGCGAAAACGACCATCGCCGCGATCAAAGCGGCGATCCTCTTCATTTTTTTTTGTCAGTTTGTTGTTTTGTTTTGCGTACTCATGTATATACGAGAACTACTCGAAAGAAAGGAGAAAAAAAATGTTCC
>NW_022687169.1:0-666 GCF_011630105.1 Anneissia japonica | reverse complement strand
TATAAACTAAGCTTATATATATAAACTAAGCTTCCACTGGAAGGAATCCCAATATCTACAGACAGATCCGTTTCGGCCTTCCAGGCCTCATCAGTGCAGCTAGGGTACAGACCCAAACGAAACGTTCGACAAGCTTAGGTAAGGCCCAAACTAGACCCACGACCACTAATGATTACAAAGCCAAACCAAGGCAATATATATACACAGCCCAGGTGTGAATGCAAATAGTGGTTCCATTAGATACAGAGAATATTTTGTCATTCTTAACGCGTCCTACAAAATTCTTACGAGACAGCACTAGTCCGTGAATTTGTGAACAAGATCGGAGATCTAAAGATGCAATCTCTACCGTGCATCAATGGCGGCGCTGATTCTCAATAGAGATTCTTAAAAAATATATAAGTTTGAAAGGCAAATGGGAAAAACCCATAAAACAACAAATGGCCATATAATGCAAAACAATTTAAAATTAAAATTAAAACGGAACAGTAGAGAAAATCCGATCAGAATGACAAAATGAACCAAGCTTCCACTGGAAGGAATCCTAATATCTGCAGACGGGTCCGTTTTGGCCTTCCAGGCCTCATCAGCGCAGCTAGGGTACAGACCCAAACGAAACGTTCGACCAGCTTAGGTAGGGCCCAAACTAGTCCCACGACCATATAT
>NW_022687168.1:0-720 GCF_011630105.1 Anneissia japonica | reverse complement strand
CAAATCTTATTTATGCAATAATTTTCCAGAAATGCATTACATTTGAGAAACCAAAAGGCGACTGGGTGATAGAATAACCATGGAGGTATAAAGTTGGATCCCATTTTAAGACAGGACATAATGTTGATAATGATTTTGTAGTTACTGGAGTCAAACTTTGTAACACTACTGATACATCTAGGAAATTTTTAGAAGAAGAAGAATAATTTTTAAACTTGGGACTATGGCATCTACGCTATTAATGTATTATTTAATTAATTTAGATTATAATTCAGCGGGTATATCATTGTACATGTATGTCTATATTCGTGGATTATTATGACATATATAATTCATAGGCCTATCTTATATAATTTGGTTTACAAGCTGGTATCTTTCGATTGGTTCATCATACATTGTACACCCTGGTGGCTATTGTTTTTACACTCCGGGATCGGGCATTGCTATTGTTGTAATTTTGGCCATTGTATAGTTTAAATTTTGCTTTTGTTTCTATGAGTACCAGCCCATCATTGACCAAGCATGTCTTTATGTTCATGCGTTCTGTTTAAATAATATTTCTCATTGGTAAGTTTATCATAAGCTTTACTTATCCCAATAATAGTGGAACATCCGTTCGAAATGCATTGTACGTACACGGAGAGCAATTTTACCACGACGCTATTACATCAATACAGTAGTAAAGATGTTGGTTCGTTTGTTTCCTGTAGTTTCTCCACT
>NW_022687167.1:0-517 GCF_011630105.1 Anneissia japonica | reverse complement strand
AAAAATTACATTTTTGACTCAACTTTTTAACATTGTCACTTTTTGCACAAAAGTGCTTATCTCGCTGAGTTGATCACTTAGTGCAAATTTTTGACTTTCCGAAATTATTCGAGTACTTTTCCGAAAAACTTCAAACTTTCAATGGAATAGTGTTTGTTTCAGCATATCTCACTTTGTCTAACCCTAACCCTAACCCTAACTCTAACTCTAACCCTAACCCTAACTCTAACCCTATCACTAACCCTAACCCTAACCTAACAAAAAAAAATTACATTTTTGACTCAACTTTTAAACATTGTCACTTTTTGCACAAGAGTGCTTATCTCGCCGAGTTGAGCACTTAGTGCAAATTTTTGACTTTCCGCCATATTTCGAGTACTTTTCCGAAATACTTCAAAGTTTCAATTGAATAATGTTTGTTTCAGGCTATAACACCGTGCCTACAAAAAAAAATACATTTTGACTCAACTTTTAGACATGTCACTTTTTGCACAAAATTGCTTATCTCGCCGAGTTG
>NW_022687166.1:0-756 GCF_011630105.1 Anneissia japonica | reverse complement strand
ACTAAACATACATAATACAATAACAAACGTGTATAATATAATACTTAACCTATATAATATAACAAACGTAAATAATATTATAATAAACGTACATAATATAATAATAACGTCAATAGTATGTTACTATATGTAAATAATAAAATAAACGTATGTAATATAATAATAATAAACGAACGTAATATACTAATAAACGCACATAATATATACTGGACGTACATAATATAATAATAAACGTATATAATATAATACTAAACATATATAATATAGTAACAAACGTATACAATATACGGTAATAAACGTCTGTAATATAATAATAACGTAAATAATATAATAATAAATGTAAATAATATAACAATAAACATATTTAATATAATAATAAACGGGCATAATATAATAATAAACGCATATAATATAATAACAAACATATATAATATAATAATAAACATGAATAATGTAATAATAAACGTACATAATATACTAATAGGCATAAATAATATAATAATAAACATATATAATATAATAATAATTTTAAATAATATAATAATAAATGTAAATAATATAATAACAAACGTAAATAATATAATAGCAAACACAAATAATATAATAGTTTTTGTAGGCTTAAGACAGCTGGGGCTTGCCATACAGTTACCTTAAAAATTATGCATTAAGTGATAGAGCGATCGAGTGTGTGGAACGGTTTGTGGTAATACATATTCATTAAACCTCGCTGTTGTGACCGCTAAGAAGTGACTACCG
>NW_022687165.1:0-1532 GCF_011630105.1 Anneissia japonica | reverse complement strand
TCATCATCCATATGATGATGATGGTGACTGATGATGAAGAGGATAATGATGAAAATGATGATGATCATGATGATGATGATGAAGACAGTAATCAGGATGATGATGAGGATGACGATAATAATGAGGATGATGGTAATGATGATTATGGTGATGAAGATAAGAATAATGATGGATAGGATGAGGATGATGCGGTTGATGAGAAGAAAGATGATGAGGTAGATGATGATTAATAATGGAGGATGATGAGGGAGAAAATGATGCTGATTAGGATGGTGAGGATAATGATGATAATAAGGAGGAGGATTAGGATGATGAGTTTGATGATAATGAAGATAAGGATAATGATGATTATGGTTGTTGATGAGGATGATCGTGATAATGGTGAGGATGATTGATGAGAATGATGTTGATAAGGTTAATGATGACGAATGATGAGAAACATCCCCTCTGCCCCTCATCCTCATCTCCATTCTTGTCCTCCTCCTCTTCATCACCATCTTCATGATGATGATTGTAATGAGGATGAGGATGATAATGACAATGATGATGATAATGAGGACTATGATGATGAATGAGTGATGATGATAAGGAGGATAAGGATGATAATGGATGAGGATGATTAGTAGGATGAAGGTGATGGTGATGATGATAACATTGATTTGTGAGGATGGTGATGAGGGTGATGAGGGTGACGTGACGATGATGGATGAGGATCAATGCCATAGCCAGGATGATTTTCAAACGGTGTGGGACAGTATCAGGGTGGACCCACTTCACGTGTAAATTTAAACAATGTGGACCAGACCCATTTTACGCAAAAATATAAAATATCTGGACCCATTTTCTTATATTTTACCCATTTTTAACTAAATATTAGAAATCTGAATCCATTTTATGTATAATATTACATAATTACCACATTTTTAAAATGTGGACCTATTTGTTTGTGGACCCATTAGAAAAATTGTATGGGACTCTCCCAATAGCTGGCTACGCCATTGATGATGACGAGGATGATGATGGATGAGGTTGAATATGATGATGAGGAGGATGATGATGAAGAAAATGATGATAACGTTGATAGTTGATTGATGATGACGTGATGAAGATGAGGACGATGACGATGGATGAGTATGATGTGATGATGATGATGGTGATGATTACAACAATCGATGACAGTAAGGATGATTACGATGATTAGACAACAATGAGAATGATGATGACGATGACGAATAGGATAAGGATGATGATGACGGATGGTGATTGTAATGATATCAATAGAGGTAATAAAAAATTTATTAATAATATTATATAACAGTACTAACAATGTAATTCATTTCAATAATAAAATATAATTTTGAAATAACAAGTATACAATTTATAGTAATATATAATATAATAATATTAATAATGATTTCAACAATAATAAAAAAGCATAAAATGTCTATTAAAGTAATAATATTTATATATATTCTATATGTGTACATTGCTTTGATGAGATTGTATTTTATACAGTAGTAATGATAATAATA
>NW_022687164.1:0-2149 GCF_011630105.1 Anneissia japonica | reverse complement strand
AGCGAAAGAAAATTGAGGGCGCGCTACTTCCTTAAGCCGTAACGCATTAGTAGAAACTGCCGTGTAGGAGACACGTTCGGTCGACATACCATGACGAACACGACTATGTTGGTGCTGTCGGGAGACCACGAACGCACGTTGGGAGTGTTGGGGTGCTCGAGCGATTCCGCTCTGTACGTCTGCTTCGAGGACGATTTCTCGGTGGCCAAGTGCAGTTCGGATACGTTGCAGAAAAGAGGCGTGCAGAAGTGGACACGGATCACCACGATGCCGCGCTCGTGCCGTCGGTCGAAACTGCAGATGCTCTGCTACCGCGACAGGTTCCTGGTGTTCGTCGGAGAAAAGGACAGGAGGGGGGCGCCGGCCGACTTAATCGACGTGCTCGGAGAACAGATGGAACGAAGCCAAGCAGAGAAATACGGTTACGTGTACGACATGGAGAGAGATTTCTGGACGAGGTTCGATTGCGTCAACCGTTGGTTCTGGTGCAAGGCGTGCAAACGTCGAACTCCCGACAACAATCTGGAGGTTCTGATGTTCGGTAAGGTGCTCGGCGCCGCCGTCGGGAACAAGAATTCGTTGGTGCGGGTGACGGTGAGTGACAGAGCTCTGAACGAGATTCCGCGTGGCCGAATCCCGCGTAAGGTCAAAAGCACCTTCGTCATAAACGAGGCTCCGGTCGATTTTGTGGTCGAAGATTGTTCCATCGTCTCGAGCGAAAAAACGAACTCGATCGCCGTCGTCAGCGATATCTCAATCTGGAAATGCGAAAACGGAAGATGGCGAAACTATAGGAACGAACAAAGTTGGTTAAAAAACCCGGTGCTCTACGACTTCGAAGACGAGTGGCCGCGTGTCGTCGGAGGTCTACACGAGCGCCACAACTTGTGGTTTTCGATGTTTGCGACCGATTTGAATGAAGTCGATCGAGATTTGTACGGAGAAGTCCCTCCTCCCGACGCCGTCGAACGATCCGTCGAGAACGGTCTTTCGGAACAATTCGAGAACGCCCTTGTGCATAACGTCGGCGGCGACCCGAACCGGATGTGGAATCCTTGCGCCATTCTGCCCCTTCACTTCAGGACCAACTGCGATTGGTGGGTGGCAAGACGATAGAGACGTATTGGCGACGCATCCACGCCGAGCACGGAACGTAGCATCGATGCAAAGCCCGATCGAACGGACGGTAGGCGTTTCGCCGTTTCGGCTTCTGTTATTGCTGTTGTTCTCTTTGTCTTTCTATTCCACTGCGGTCGCGTATTCGAAGGTGGATTCCGACCTGGTGATCGGTTCGGTTTACGTCCAAGGTGCCACTCCGTTTCTCTACCAGGAAGCGTGCATTCTCCCGAACTGGAATCGCGCGTGCTTGGAAATCGCGGAGGACGGGACCCGATACGTGAGATGTTGCGACAGCTGCGAGAGAAGCATCTCGCTGAACCTGTGCAGAGTCCGCCGGCCGAAGAAAAATTTCAAAGGCAACAACGACCGCTGGTACCTCGCTCCCGACTTCGAGGGGTGCGGACTCTTCGGATCGCACTGCTACTTTCCCGTCGGCAGCGACGTCGGATCTTGCGTTCCCGCTCTCAACGGGTATCCCGAGGCGGTTCCCTTGACGGACGAATGCTGGTTACGCTGCGGTTTAGACGGTGCCGTGTACGAACCGGACACCGGCAGAATATTGTGCGTTTGCGATGTAAAATAAAGTAAACCAAAGAGAACAAACAACAATTGGTTTTACATCTCTTTATTTATCTCTCGCATTGATTCACTTTTGTTAAAAGACACACACACATAATATAACAAAATAATGGAAACAGTATTTTAGTTTAACAATAATTTATTAAACAGATAATGTATGACTAGCTGAATATAACATGTACCCTAAAAGGTTTTGTCTTCTGTAATGGCACCTACGCCATAGAGTACTGAAATGCTACGTCATCGTTACTGTTCAGAACGTACGTTTTCAGAGCGTTGGGTAAAAGAGTCACGTCCAGATTGAACGAGATTATGGTCCATCTGCAGAGAGCCTTTAAAGAATGCACCGTCGAACCGCTCGAATCGATAGTGAATCGAAAGCTGGTGATCCCACTTCGGCATCGAACGGCGAATCGGAGAATTTCGTCGGGAAGATACCACAGCAAGGTCT
>NW_022687163.1:295-868 GCF_011630105.1 Anneissia japonica | reverse complement strand
TCGACCGGTTCGTCCGCGACGTCATCAGATCGGTGTGGATATACGGGTTCGTCGCGACTACGTGCCGCGACGGAATCCCGGTCGCGGTGGACTTGGACGAATGTCTGGTGTTCAGAAATCGGGAAGGCGTCCTCCACGTCAGGTCCGTCATGACCGAGGAAGCGCTCGCCGTCACGATCGTACATAGTCCGAGACGTGGAGTACACAGACGTGGAGTACAGCCGTGTCCTACCTGGCCGTCTGTCACGAGAACGTCAGGGCGCTTACCGACTACAACCTGGCCGCAGTCCGAAACTCTGCCGTGAACTTCATCGTGACCGGTCCCAGGGACGAGCGAAAGACTCCGGAAGCCGACTACGAAGAGGACGAAGATCGCGTGACGGGTGCGGCTGTCGAAAATCTCGTCCACGCGAGAACGATCGGAGTTCCGAGAGCAGCTTCCCTACTGAGCGACGCGCGAAAGGCCGCCGCCGTGGACAAGGAACAGAAGCTTCTCGCCGACCTTGCGCGGTGCCGACGGGAGAAGGAGAATCTGAGGAGCAGCTTGGCAGCACGGCGTGTATAAGAGACAGC
>NW_022687163.1:0-250 GCF_011630105.1 Anneissia japonica | reverse complement strand
ACGAGAGGAGCATGTTGGCGTGCGAGTTTAACGCGAAGTCTTACTCCGGAGTCGAACAGGCGACCCACGCGCTCGACGTACTCGTCAGGAACGTCCTGCTCGGTTCCGTCCCCGCCGACGTCGCAAAGACGCAATCGGCGACTTCCTCGACCGCGATATCGGCCAAGACTCTACACCAAGTCGTGGACGCGTGTTCGAAATCCTGGCAGGAATTCCTGACGACCGTGGTACTCGCGCAGTGGACGAAGGA
>NW_022687162.1:0-808 GCF_011630105.1 Anneissia japonica | reverse complement strand
TTTCCTTCTTTCGTTCTGTCGGGTAAAATCAATTACTTTAGGCGACGTTTGTAGACTAACCTACTAGTACCAACGTCCGCATGTCGCGCTAGCCTTATCCTCCTCTAGGCCTAGACTAGCTAGGATGGTATAGGCCTAGCCTTGAAGACGAAGGTCCCAATGAAAAACAATGTCGCTCTTTGATAGCTAACATTATCTATTTAACATCACAATAATTCATTATTAGACCTATAGGTGTTTTTTTTTTTGAATTGTACTCCACAAATCTTAGCCGATACCTCGCACAACTGGCTAACGTCTCTATCTATTGTCGTGACGTCATGGCTCGCTGGCTCACACTTGTGATATGTCTCGCACTTGTGATCAAATAACACGCTGGCTCGCACTTTGGCAACATTCTTTGGCAGTCAACTCGCCCCTAGAAAACCCGCCCTTGGAAACTTGCGCCATAAAAAAATGTACACTTCCTAGACCATGCAGTCTTCAAAATAAAAATTGTAACCTTTGGTAATCAACTACATTTTCCACATACATAGACATTTTTGAAACTTTATTAAAAAAAACCTAAACCATAATTCACCACACTAGACACTTTTTGACAAAAATGAAAAATTACGACTTTGTTACCCAATGAGAAGTGTTCTAATATAGATAATGGGTAGTGTCATATTATTTGTTATTGTTTTATTATTCATTATTTTCACTTGACTCGCATAAATAATTTTGTTCGAAGAACATTTATATGCAGTTGTACTTCGCAGCACTTCACTTGCAATTTGCAATTTCTAGTTTAAGAATTTAAATGCAA
>NW_022687161.1:0-924 GCF_011630105.1 Anneissia japonica | reverse complement strand
TATATCAGGGTGTTCAGGGATAAGGGGTCAAAGGTCATTAACGGGTAATTTTCATCTTTTTTCTGGCAACATTTCAAAACGCTACTAGTGCCAAACGGTTGTGCCAATTTCAACCAAACCTGGTCAGTATAATCGGTGAAACCTCTCATACATGGGGTGGTCACTGCTTGGGGTCAAAGGTCACATGGGGTCATTAGATTAAAAAAATTTCAAAAAAATAAATAAAATACTTCTTCTGTCACGAATAACATAGCACAGTCTTGTCCTGGGCACATATGTACAGTAGCTACACAAACTTCCACCACAATCATTGAGACAGGTGATATGCCAATCCTGTAGTTATAATGAAATGACCCATATGAGTCACCTGTAGCTAGGTACCTAAAACAGAAAGAAAATAAAATTTATGATTTTAGTAATACAATCAGTCAAACAGAATCTAGTCCTTTGCTAAATATTGTGGTACTATTTTCACAAAAAAAAACATGTATTAGAAAAAAAGAGTAACAATAAAAAAGAAATGACCAGAACTTTTGAGACTAACAATATATAATTTATTCTCTAGATTTTGTCCCCATATGGACACTTCATCAGGAGACTCTCTTAAAAGTTCTGCTGTCATTTCGTTTAAATGAAATCATGTTAGATTAAAATTGTGTGTATTCTATTATTGTTGGTTTTATATTTTACCTTAAACAGACAGATAAACGTTCTCTTGGAGTTATGGCTCTCCTGAATCTTGTATCTTGTCTGAATATATCAGCTTTGATCAAATCTAAAATAGTTTCAAATTGTTCCTCCGTCATTCTGAAGTAAGAAAAGTATTGGTCTTCTAAGGATCAGAGAAACAAAATGGCCGATATTAGATCTTTTCTGATTTATGGGGTTGACCCAGAACGACCTCTTCTTTCGTTTTTTCCTTTG
>NW_022687160.1:0-1098 GCF_011630105.1 Anneissia japonica | reverse complement strand
GGGGAAAATGAAAAACTATGAAAATTGTCTAATGAAACTTTGACACAGAACTGTAATCAAGGTACTTTTAATATGCATACAAGCACTTTCTAACTGTGGAGAAAGGTACTACAAAATTTATAAATTACATTACAATTAATATTATTATTACATAAGCTGCCTAAGAACAATTACTTCTTTAACTGCTTTTATATAAACACATCATAACCATACACATAAAATTTATATTATTATATTTAAATAATATTTATCTTTGTGCCATGGTGGACATGAGGAAGTTATTAAGCAACATATTTAAAACTTCCCCAAATTTATTTTTCTTCCTACCTCCATTAAAAGGCCTCTGGGGTAATTCTATGAAAGTTTTTTTTTTGTAAATATAAACAAGCTAATATCGGAAAACAGTTTTTCAGCAATTGAGTGATCTCAGAAAGAAATAACTTTGCTGAGAATGTTGTGATAAGCACCCAGTGTGGCATCCTGCAAAGAGAGACTAAAGCCGCAATCGCACTGGATTTAAAATAGGGAAATTTTTACCGAGACTGTGGGTAACATTCCAATGGGTAAACTTCCTGTCGTTCGCACTGGGATTTATCGACGTGGTTAGTTTTACCACAGGCCATGGTGAAACTAACCATTCGTACAGATTCAACTATTGGGGGCGCTAAATCGTGACATTCACTTCACTGAGGAAGGTCATTCACTGTGATGACTTGGGAAGTTTACCCGACTCGCGCTGTTCGCATTGGACTTTCCTGCTAGGTAAAGCTAACCTGGTCAGTTTTCCTGGGCAAGCAGGACTCGGTTAAATTAACCGCGCGGCTTGGGTAAGTTTCCTGTCAGGTAAACTTCCTGTGCTGTTCGCACTGGACTAATTATGGTAAAACTAGCCAACGTGTTGGTTATTTTTACCAAAAAAAGTCCAGTGCGATTGTGGCTTAAGAGCTCTACCCAAGAAATAGAGGGCCAAACGACCAAGTATCCAAGATGGGAAGTGCAATTACTTCATAACATCTTAATTAAACAGTAAACATTCCAAAAGTGCCTATTTACTTTATACCCATTCATAATGGAGAAGATTTCTCGTTGCAATGGACT
>NW_022687159.1:0-743 GCF_011630105.1 Anneissia japonica | reverse complement strand
AACAGACCAGTAAGAGAGAGGAAAAAACCCAAAAGATTTGATGATTGTTAAGGATTAAGAAGTCAGAGTTCATATTAATGAGTTGTTTTTAGTTTTACTAGAATTTGAGAATTCTCTTGAAATGTTGAAAACTGTTATTGTTGTTATACAGTGTTATTTATTGATACTAAAATATTTTTAAATGATAAGGAATGATAGAAAATGAAAAAATAATGATATGTGATTTTTTTTAAAAGCAAAGATATAATCATTTAAAATTGTAATATTACGATGTTTATTATTGTTAAAGTTAAAAAAAAGAAGAAAACTGACAGTGTTTTAGGCAGTGAGAAAGAAACAAATACAGTAATCTTCAGTATCATAACAAATGAAACCTAGTCAAAGCATGTAATTCCACAAGCTTATATTAAGAAATTATTATTGTGTACAATATATTCATATGGATTCAATTGGATGATTTTAATGCTAAAGAAGGGGGAAGATGTAGTGTCTGGGCTACAAGACTAGCATACCTTGTGTGTTGTTCGGACATGTTGTTAAATCAGGACTGGTGGATGAATAAACAACGAATGGCTATTGTAGAGCTGGAATATTGTTTATTGTGTCATTTAATTGTGTTTGTTTGAATACGATAGCAACACACAACAATGATTAATAAGGATGATGATGATGTGGTTTATGATGAGGACAAGGATGATGATGGATGATGATGATAGATGATGATTGTAATGAGGATGATGATG
>NW_022687158.1:0-753 GCF_011630105.1 Anneissia japonica | reverse complement strand
TTACTAACCAACATGCATGTTGTCAGAAGAAATGAATGAATTAAAGGCGTATAATAGGAGTGTACGATAGCAAATTAAGTCCTATTGTAAAGCTAGATAAAAGCAAGACCACCCAACATTGTTCACCCTGTTGCCCACCCACTTTAACAATGGTATATTCCAATTGGGTGGTTTATGTCCTGGGTGGTTTATGTCCTGGGTGGTTTATGTCCGTATACCTAATTGTAATCTTAAGATTAGTATATTTGTGGGCCTACTCTATATGTAACAGAATTTAATTTAAGTATTTAATTATTAAATTAATTATCTTCCTTTTATAATGTATAATAGCCTATAGTTATTATAGTATAAGTTAGTGTACTCTCTATGTATTATTATTGTTTTTATATACCATATATACCATAAAACTCTACACACTGCTAGATCTTCTCATTTCTCTTCTCTTGTTGACAATTGTAAAGCTGATCAACAGCAACTCTTTCAAGTTATTAATAAGCTGCTTGGAAGGACCACAGAAGACGTGTTACCACAGGCCAAGAGTGACCACGACCTTGCTCATAGGTTCAACACCTTCTTTGCTGAGAAAGTTAGTAAACTCAGACAACAACTTCCTCCGGAGCCTATCCAATTTGAGGATACTGAGAGGATCCACAACCACACATTTGAAAATTTCTCACTTGTTGAAGATGCTGATGGCTTGAAGTTAATCGATTCCATGCCCGGCAAATGTTGTAAATTAGATCCATTCCCAAC
>NW_022687157.1:0-1180 GCF_011630105.1 Anneissia japonica | reverse complement strand
CGCAATCCAATCTCCGCTCTTATTCAAGGTTACTGTTGATATTGGCTGTTCTCCAATACTACAGTAAAGTTTGAAGAATATCAGTTACATTGTACCAATATACAGTATATAGAAATCTGATTTTAACCCCTTGATGTGGACTAAATGCAAAAGGAGCTGCTGCAATGTTTTCTTTTAAGAGTGCTCCACATAAGGTAAAGGTAAAGGTTCAAAACCTGAAGCAGACCAGAGTGCCTATTTCTCTTACTTTAGCGTTTGCTCCACATAATCGCATATATTCAGCTGAAAACAATCAATCTTTCAAGCTTTAAAGAGAGTTTATGTGTTATTGGTTAAAAAGTTAGGAAATATTTTTGAAATGACATCATCACCACAAATCAGGTTCATTACTGGGAGATTCATAATTTGGAGACTATACTGTGAATTCAAACAGCTTAATTATCAGAAAAACAAAACAGTCTCTTATAGTATTGCTTGGAATTCCTACCTCAATGACTGTATTAAATTAAATTCAGGCATTTCATGTATTTGGAAGACACCATTTGAGAAAGCAGATATTAGCAGGTGGGATTCTTTGTGGTATTCAACAGCGGTCAGTTGGCGCATATCACCTGGATCATTCAGAAAATGTCTGCAAAAAATAGAAATGTTATTAAGTTAAATTAATTTATCAAAGATATTGCATGGACTGTATGTATGAGAACAAGCAGCTAGAATAATTAAATTTGACATTCATTGCCTAGTAAAATCTAAAGATAATTTAACTTGTCAAAATATTGTAATGAGCAAATAGTTATCACATCATAGTTGTTCACATCATCATGTTCAATGAAGTGAACCATATCATTAGAATAACCACCATACTTTTTTGAAAGATGCTATAGGTTCTTTAAAGTGAACATGAGCCAGAATTGTACAATGAACTCAATTCTACTAACAGTATTCTACCAACTGAAACCCTTGGTGCAGCTGTTCCGTGGTAAAACAATCTAACTGTAAAAAAACAGAATAGCAGTTATGTTGTTGTGCCACGCGATGGCCGGGCGAGGAGTGGCTCAAACTAGCACACATGTTTAGGCTGTATTTAGTACCTCTGTCTTACCTTGCTTTGCTGGGCAATAATAATAACTTTTTAATTGCCTGTATTTATTCTCTGCTTTATTTGCATCTAATTTTATTT
>NW_022687156.1:0-1198 GCF_011630105.1 Anneissia japonica | reverse complement strand
ACATTTCTGCTGATTTCATATTATAAGTGAATTTGTATTTGCATTGCAAATTAGGCCCATTGTTAAAATTATTTTAATTCTACGGTCTCGTTTTTATGTCAATAAAAATAAAATTATGAAGAATGTATGTTATCGTTTTTTGAAGAATTGAAAACATGCCAAATTGTAAGTTTTTGGTTAGTGTCCCTCAAGATAAGATTATTCTCCCCATACGGTGGACTGTTTCTTTGTTTGTTTTTTTTTTTTATACCGAAACGGCACTGTGCGGGTCCAGAATTTTCTGCCGGTATCATCATGATCCTCTCATCCATCATCCCCTTCATCGCCGGTATCATCATCATCATCATCATAATCATCTTCATCATGAATATCCTCATCGTCCTTATTATTATTATTATTATTATTATTATTATTATTATTATTATTATTATTATTTAATATTATTATTGTCATTATTATTAATATTATTATTATTATTATTATTATTATTAATATTATTATTATCATCATCATCTTATCATCTTCTATAATTATTCTATAAACTATAATTTACTGGTTATGTCAATACAATAAAATTAACTGAATTGCTGTATTCTGCATGTTGTCTTTTTTTAAATTATTTTATTTTTCCTTGGTTTCTATCCCTTTTATTTGTTTTAATAATAAATAATAACATGCATGCCAACACTCCTGATTTGATCACGAGACTCCTGATTTTGAGACTTGTCTCCTGATTCAAAATCGTTCTCCCGATTCCCCAGCTTCTTCTCCCGATTTAAGAATGAATTATTAGGCCTACAAATACGGATGGTTGAATTTATAGCCTAAGCCTAATTCAAATTTAACAAATTATTAATTAGGTAATACATATCCAAATCGATCATTTTGGCTCTCTAAAGAGAAAGAATCCCTGGAGCTTCCATGGGATTCGCTCCTCGGACCCCACTTCACGGGAGGGGAAACACCCCTCTCCCAAATCCATCCCCTCGGTTGGCTCATAGCGCCAAAATACTAACAATCTATGAAGAAACACACTCATCATATTTTTTCTTTTGATTTCTATTACTCAAATGTTGGCATGTATAATAACAAAAATCATAAAAATAATTATAATAATACTAATAATTAAAATCATTATTTCCTTTTAATGTAATATTTTGATGATAGGCCTAATTGTATTTGAAACTTGCATTTTGGC
>NW_022687155.1:0-668 GCF_011630105.1 Anneissia japonica | reverse complement strand
ACATTCTTTATCCAGAATAATCATATTAATCACGAAAAATGGACATGAAAAACCAGATCATATCCTAAAAACAAACAGCAGTCACTAAGACATACATCAGGAGCCGACTCGATGGAGTTTACTGTCATACCCAGGGAAGGGCACAGATCTGTTTTGAAAGGTGGAGGGGGAGGGCATTTTGTGAGTCGACACCCACCTCAGCCCCACAATGGTTGGAGCTGAGGTGAGAAAATTTGAGAAAATAGTACCTCTAGATGGCCAGAAATAACACTTTTAGTAAAATTCATCATCATCGCATCACCATTAGTCAAAATGAAGCGCCAAAAAAATTTCTCATGATCATTTAAAAATCATTTATCAGCGATTTTTGACAACCATAGAGATCTT
Organism: Anneissia japonica; assembly: GCF_011630105.1. NCBI lineage: Eukaryota > Metazoa > Echinodermata > Crinoidea > Comatulida > Comatulidae > Anneissia > Anneissia japonica. The sequence continues at coordinate 281 of NW_022687155.1, read as the reverse complement.
ATTAATGTATGTGTGTATCCCATAGAAAACAAAGCTTAAAAACATTGTCTTTGAGTATGTACTTTATATAGGCCTACTTCAAAAACGTGATTTCACAACCACCTCAGCCCCACCATGGCTGAGGTGAGAAAATTTGAGGAAATAGTATCTCTCGAGATGGCTGGAAATGACACTTTTATATAGTAAAGTTCATCATCATCACATTACCATTATAGTAACGCCAACAAATTTCTCATGATCTTTTATCAGGGATCTACTTAATATCCAGGACAACTTAGGCC
>NW_022687154.1:0-554 GCF_011630105.1 Anneissia japonica | reverse complement strand
TCTCACCTGTATGTTATAGCTGAAACAATTCTCTTTTGGAAGTGTCCCTTTATTTTTTACTTTGATGACGTCATCATCGTCAAAAAGAATCAATTTTTGGAGCCCTGTCATCTCTCTTTTTTTCAAATTTGTAAAAAGAAATCATTGACAGAGGGCGGCAGACTGTATTTCGGAGCTATCAGACTGATTTTCAGGTTATATGATGGGAAAATTTGTGTGACATTACCAGCAAGCGGTTTAAAAAAACATGACAATGTCTAATTTTGTGTGCCATTACGGTACATGCACACCTCATGACGTGCACGTGCATTAAAATGTGAATATTCTCAATATCATTTTTCAGATAATTTCAAGAACGTTTCACGTCATTTTCAGCATTCCAAAACTTTCTATAATTTACGCGTCGTAGGTTCATATCCATGCGCACAGCACGTACTGAAGCTGGAAATTAGGTTTTGTTACATATTTTGTGTTCCTGACACTGTATTTATATCAGGAGTCATTACAGCATATTTTTTTGGATCATAAAATTTTTTAATCATCAGCACTCTGTA
>NW_022687153.1:0-517 GCF_011630105.1 Anneissia japonica | reverse complement strand
TAATAATAATAATAATATGAATAATAATAATAAAACATCGAAAATTATTTATTATTTATATGGTAATGTAATAATAATATCAGCAGAAATTTGAACAATATATAATGTTAATGCTAAGACTAATAATTAATATTAAAACTAAAGGTAATAAAAACAACAATAATAATAATAACAACAATGACAACAATAATAACAGCAATAATAATAACAATTAGTACAATGTAGTACCAGTAAATGACTTGTGGCCGAGTTGACTTGTGGCCGAGTTGATTTGTGGCCGAGATGACTTGTGGCCGAGTTGACTTGTGGCCGAGTTGACTGTAGCCAAACTTTTTGTAGCCGAGTTGACTTGTGGCCGAGTTAACTTGTGGCCGAGTTGACTCGTGGCCGAGTTGACTTGTGGCCGAGTTGACTGTGGCCGAGTTGACTTGTGGCCGAGTTGGATCGAATTCCAATTTAAAATCATGTGTGTGTGGGCAGGCCTAGGCCTAGTAGTAGGAGGCTAGGTAGTGGAACA
>NW_022687152.1:0-559 GCF_011630105.1 Anneissia japonica | reverse complement strand
TCAAACAAAATTAACTGAGTTTCTCATAGCATTTATTGGATCAATAAAACTGGTACCATTATCAATAACAAATACAATGTCATATATGCGGAGCACACAGCAGCCGCCGACCGATTCCCGTTAACACCGGAATTAAACTAGAAGTAGGCCTGCCCCTTACTGGGCTCTCAAGTCTTAATGACTGAGTTCGACTATAAACTATTTTATAGAATTACTACAGGTCCTACCTTACTAAACACTAACGTCGGGATTTCCCAGTTCTAAACTTCATGAGATCCAGAGCTCAACTACTACATGTCTTGGGCGATGGGTCTTAAGATCCCAACCCAGCTATTTTTAGATAGCCAATCGGCTCCCAGCATTAGGGAGTGGCCTAATATATTTATAATAGGGGGGTGGACTGCACCATTTTGTTACAGTATATACTACTATTATTAGTAGGCCTAGAGGCCTAGGTCTAATATTATGAAAAAAAAAATGCACTAGCACAATTAATGTGACAAAGTCGCCATGGCATGGCATGACAAGTCAAGGCTATGCTAGTAGTAGAAACCTACTA
>NW_022687151.1:0-1060 GCF_011630105.1 Anneissia japonica | reverse complement strand
TAAAATACAGATAAAATGAGGCTAAACAATATTATGCCATGAAAGTAAAAAACAGAAAAAAAAAAAAATAATAATAATAAACAACACTTTTAATATAATATAAGCCTAGTCATAGGTGTGTAAAAAAAAACAAAACACGACTCAGAAAAATATAAACTGCTGCCCGCGCCCGGTGACGCTTCATTCAATTGGCATTGATCTTTGCTCCTTTGCCGTTTTGGTCTATGCCTATTGCCGTTTTGGTCTATTGCCGTTTTGGTACTTATTTTTGCCGTTTTGGTTTATTGCCGTTTTGACCTGCTCCCAAAATTCCCCTTCCCCCACTGGCGCTGCCCCTGCCGAGTTGGTAAAGCCTAAAGGACAGAGTTGGCAAGGGCCGAGTTGGTGTATGTGTTGAATTGTACCCAAATAATCTTGTTTTTAAGATGAAGTCTTACAGTTTGGCCTAGAACTCAGGCCTAAAAAAAGTTTTATAGGGAAGGTAGGTTGGAATTTTAGTAAAGTAGTATCGCAAACTTGAAATAATAATGTCTAGGATCAGCAATATTTTAGCTTCAGTCGGATTACGCCAACATAACTTTTTTTAATAGGCCTTAGTAAATTTGCATTTTCTTTTATTTTGTTTTCATTGCTGCAAAGCAGCCAATTCATATTCTTGACAGCAATTTGACCTCTGAAAGGTCATTGTTTGTCAAAAAACGAGTGCCTAAGACGACTGAAAAGCAGAGTTTCCTTCTTTCGTTCTGCCGGGTAAAATCAATTACTTTAGGCGACGTTTGTAGGCTAACTTACTCGTACCAACGTCCGCATGTCGCGCTAGCCTTATCCTACTCTAGGCCTAGACTAGCTAGGATGGTATAGGCCTAGCCTTGAAGACGAAGGTCCCAATGAAAAACAACGTCGCTCTTTGATAGCTAACATTGTCTATTTAACATCACAATATTCATTATTAGACCTATAGTTGTTTTTTGAATTGTACTCAACAAATCTCAGCTGATACCTCGCACAACTGGCTAACGTCTCTATCTATTGTCGTGACGTCATGGCTCGCTGGCTCACA
>NW_022687150.1:0-978 GCF_011630105.1 Anneissia japonica | reverse complement strand
TAGAAAACTAAATAATCTGTAAATTATACTGTAACTGAATTAAACATGATATATAATCTTTAAATAATAATCTTGACCGTCACCACATCTAAATTCAAATATGAAGCATCATCCCTATTTAAATTGTATGAAACGTAATAAATTTTTTGATAAGCAATGAAAGGGTGAGAAAAATAACCCCACACTTTTTTATGCGAAAGCTATTTTTTCCTCCTTTTCGCTATTCATTTCTGTTTTTATTTTATTTATTTATTTTTTGTGGCAAAACTTTTTCATTAAAAGTAAAGGTAGTGCCAATTCCTCACTTTTTGAAAATAAGAAACTTAAGTAGATCATGTGAAATCATAAAACATACCATAAATTGTTTTAAATAAGCAAGTGAAATTATAAAAAAAACACCAATATTTGATAAAGGGGTGGGAGAAATTAGCCCCACATTGTTTAAACAAAATACATGTAATTATTTTGACAGTAATTATATGAGTGTAAAGTATGTTTCTTTATTTTTCTTCTATTCAAAATGGTTAATGTATTATGATTATTGTCTTCATAATAATGTCAACTACTCGTGAGTAAACTTTTATATAGATTCCAATGAAGTTTTTTTTGAATACTTAATTTTATTTTTTAAATTTTGTAAATACGGTAAAATATTTGAATAAACCAGGAGGAGGAAAATAATGTATTATGATTTTTTTTCCCTAATAATAATGTGAACTAAGTGAGTAAACTTTCATATTAATTTAAGTTTGCAAATATATTTTTTATAATTTCCAAATTGTGTAAATACTGTTAATTGTCATCCCTTTTTAAAATCATTTAAACATAACATATGTACCTTTCTTTAATAGCAAGCAAAAAAAAAATCCAATAAAAAATGGATGTGAAAATTTGTCCCACATTTGCTATTTAGTCTGAAGCTACTTTTCCCTCTTTTTCTCCACTCTCATTTTTTTTTTTTATTTTTTATTTATTTTT
>NW_022687149.1:0-918 GCF_011630105.1 Anneissia japonica | reverse complement strand
TCATCCTGTTATCAATCAATCATTTATTAGAACATACACCTTTAGATCGGTGGCACTCAAAATCAGTTGGTGCGTTCAAAGTGAATTAAAATTCTTAGCTACAAGTACAAAAAAAAAAATAAAAAAATTACGAAACAAAGCAAGGGAATCTTAAGTAAAAATGAAATAAACACAAGTGAGTAGTGCTGCTGATGAGGCAAGTAGCTCCCCGAAAAACATGACAAGGAAATACAACCTGCCTTGCCTGTCACAAATTTTGAAGGGCCACCTGTACCACCAACAAACTCAACAATAATGTTAAGGCAAACAAAATTAATTAGTTACAAATAAAAAGGAAAAGACAGTAATACAGATATTAATAATCTACGATAAAGTTTGCAAGTGTTTCAATTCAGATCTTTTTCTCCACGCTCGTTTTCCATAACTTTTACAAAATTCATCAAAGTATTTCTCTACTTCTTTTGTCATGGAAAGAGCAGTGGAACCTAGGACGTAGCTTAATTTAATATCAATATTAGCACTTAAAAATTGATCCCAAACATCGATGTTATGACTACTTAATTTATATTCAAGTTTATTTAACTCCTCTAAACGTATGTTTAGGAGAGCGTGACAAGAGAATAAGAAGTGTCTTTGTCTTCTTCATTATTTTATTGCAAAGAGTACATAAGCCATTCTTGTCTTCAGACCATCTAGAAATTCTACTATCAAGGGGCAATGTATTAGTACAGTACAATGACTGTCTCTTATACACATGGAGCGAAGTTTTAAATTTCAATGATACACCTTCGAAATCCAATTTATCTAATAGATAATTTTCTAATTTAATTGTATCTTTAAGTAATGAATAGTCAGTGAGTGAGTGAGGCCTTACTTTCAATGTCCTCTCTCCAGTTTTCAAAAAGAAAACTGGAAAGA
>NW_022687148.1:0-660 GCF_011630105.1 Anneissia japonica | reverse complement strand
GAAATGTAACAACAACTTGGCTAAATAGTTACTCATCACTCTCATTTAAAAATTTGATCGGAATGATGACATCATCATGATAAATTCCAAGATGGCGTCCATTAAGGTGGGAAAAACTATGTTTTTAATGTAAAAATAATTTTATTGTTATCAAAGTACAATACAATCCCAATACAATATTATACATACAGGAATAAAAAAAAAACAAAGTTAACCCAACGAAAAAACGAAATAGTGAAATTTTGCTTTAAAATACCAATTTTTGGATCGGGATATGGGAAACATGTTTATGTTTTTAGTCACTTTTAGTTTTTTTTCTATAACTGTGAAAACTGACAGGACCTTAGTTAAATACTTACCCATTATAGTCGTTCAGTGGTGGCCCCAGTGGGTCTGATAGGGTGGGTCCAAACACAGGGCCGACTAGACCCTCGGTCAGAGTCCCGGAATAAACTTCCCTGGGTTTTTTTTTGTTTAGCTTTGTATGGCCCAAAATTTTGCTTTTAAGCCAAAATATTAGGGATTGGCAATCAAAATAATGTTATATGGATAAGCAAATCATTATTTTATGGTGTGGTGACCTCGTCGTGGCATCGGACATTGGGAGTCTAGGCCTGTCAGACGGGAATTCCACACCTCCCAAGCAAATTTGGAATGATG
>NW_022687147.1:0-2305 GCF_011630105.1 Anneissia japonica | reverse complement strand
ATATAAATCATCATCATAAATCGGGCCAACGTCGGGGAGAAAAAAGCACAATTCTTCGGGGAGACAAAAAAATTATATGTATTTTCTACATATTAGTAGACTCTAAAATCGATTAAATAAGCCTTTGAAACTCCTAAATTTTCAGGGTCTTCGCCCCCTGGACCAATTTCGAGACCTTTTAATCGAAGCTCAACCACACCCACTTTGCGTTCGTCGAAGTAATCTGACCCTCGGCGGGGGCATCGGCCCCCCTATCGGGGACCACGCCCCACCTCCCCCATCGGGAAAATTCTGGCGCCACCCCTGGGTACGGAACAGTGCTGTGCATGGCGAGGTACATCGACTGTACCGACACCAGGCCTGACCGACACGCTTAACAAGCATATAACGTAATCAGTCAAGGCCCCGTTTTATTGATTAACAAGTTAGGCCTATTATGTATATATATATATTACGTTACAAGCGACATTGATTAGCTCCCTGGTTGGAGTACAGTATATCGAATGTAGCGCAGTGTTCATTCTGATAACGCGTCAGCAACTACAATAACCCAATCAATATACAAAACTTAATTACTTTGCAAAGTATACATATAGGCCTATATAGATGTTTAATCAAGATGCTGAAGTTTTTTTTTTCTAATGAAGTTATCCATTTATAGATATACATATATTATATACTATGTAGTATATTATATTATGTAGTATATTATATTATGTAATATATTATATTATGTAATATATTATATTATATTATATTATATAGTAATAATTTATAGTAAAGTAAAGAACGGCAGGGAAAAACCGAAAAGAGCACAGCTCGAGGATTACAGTTACCTTTTTCATGTATGTAAAATTAAGTAATAATAAGAGGCTAATATTAATACGGCAACAATATATTAAGATTATTAAATAGTTACAATCATAATAAGCCTAATTATGTTGGTGATCATAATGATAGCAATAGTAAAATTATAAAGTAATAATGGTAATAGTAATTATAACAATGATAATGGCACTAATGAATAAATAATAATGATAATGGCACTAATGAATAAATAATAATGATAAATCCTAATAATAAAGCAGTGCAAGAAACCCCCCAAGAAGCTATTACATTTTAAAGTACTGCCAATAATAATAATAATAAGCTTGATATTACTGTAACAAATATTATAGTAGCATTACTCGAAGGGACATTTATCCATGATCTGCACGGGCTAGCTTTGGGTTGTACATAATTTAGTTCCATACGCCACGTCACTATTCTCCAATGTTTCATTTCACCGTCATCGCTTTTCTAAGCTTTAATTACTATAATAATAGATGGTTATGAAAAGTGACGGTACGTAGACAGAATGGTATCGATGCAGACAATATGAAATTGCCATAATATCTACGTATTGATGTGCTTGTGTGTTGATATATGACCAGGGTGTATTACTCGCTGTATACAGTGCTCAGCATGATTTAATTATAAGCCAGTTGGGACGATGGTTATAATAACATGCATACCATAACTGCTTGCTCATATTTCAACAGGAAATATCATGTTCACATCCGTTATTTTATTAAATGTTATTATTATTATTATACCTATTATTATGCATACCACTATTCATTATGTTATACAGCAGATATTCTCCTTTAGGAGGCGCCACAAACGAAGGAAAGTATATCTTTTAACACTCCGGCCAATCACTATTCAAAGGACACCCCTATATTTTGGTCCCGAATGTATCCCCTTAATAGTTGGGTAAACTGTACAGGTATTTATTGATATTATTAAAAATTATTCCCCTATAGTTATACAGTGAATATAATTATTACTATAATGTTATTACTGTGTTATATGCCAATTGGGACGATGGCTACCCTTCCCCCATGAGTAAAGATACCATGGTAAATGCATGGAGCCTGTATGGTAATACGGTGACAGATATTATGTTGTGACGATCTGCGCAACAGTATGCAGTATCTGATGCATGGCTTGGAATGCTCCTTAGATACCTCATGATGTGCTGACCTGGATATAATGAACAGGGGTGATACTTTATAAGCGCTTTGAAATTTTTTGTAGTGAAAAAGTGCAATACATGAATATGTTGTTTTTGTTATTACTGTCAATTAAGGGAAACTCAGCCTCCATCCACGGTTCTCCATCATATCCCGGGATCTTTCGCGCACATGGCGAACGTCATGACCACTTGACCAAGATGACCACGAAGGTATTATGGTGATATAAACGCGAGTAGAATTTGAGTTCCATTAATATATCTCTCTCTCTCTCTCTCTCTCTCTCTCTA
>NW_022687146.1:461-673 GCF_011630105.1 Anneissia japonica | reverse complement strand
TTAACAAACTCCACCAAATGACGTACCAAAATACCAAAAACAGGTGTTAATTTTTTTTATTTTTTTTTATATCACAACTTCGCAGTCGTGCAAGATAAAGTTTGTTCTGTGTATGAACCTTTTCTTATGGCTTGATGTGGACGGTTCAGCTTCTTTTCCGATGGACAGGTAACGTCCGTTTGCCGCATTCTTATACGTTTTTCCCTTCCACG
>NW_022687146.1:0-410 GCF_011630105.1 Anneissia japonica | reverse complement strand
TATACCGATCCATTGTTTGTCGAAGACAGATATCTACCGGAGAAACAAGATCGTATATGCAAGCGGTTGAACGCAGCCCACGACAATTGTATGTACGCATCTTCTTGCTTCCTCGTCGAATTCGCATCAACAAACAGAGTTTGTCCGTTGCGATTGCTCATCAGGCATTCGAATAATCCAGCCGTGCAATGTGTACCTGCGGCGTCGGCGGTCGCGTATAGAGCGCAGAGAATCAGAATCGTTTTCATTTTGTTTGTTCCTTTTTCCGATGATGTCATCGTTAACATCTGTCTCAGTTGAAGTGCGTTGCGTGAGTTGAATGATATGCGATTTTTTTTTGTCCAGTTTAAGTGATACGTTTTTGATGACGTCATCGAAATCGACGCTCGCGTTCGAATTCTATGATGTCA
>NW_022687145.1:0-1008 GCF_011630105.1 Anneissia japonica | reverse complement strand
ATTTGATATGTTTTAAAACTACCTTTACAGCAGAAGGGTGTTTGATGAAAAAATCGGGAACGTTGATAGTAAACACATTTTTGAATAATTAAAAGCTGGGGAGAAAAAGAAGTGTTACCAATTTATTTTCCCCTGACTTTTCTTAGACCCTTAAAACTATTAAAACACGATAATTATTATTATTATTATTATTAATGTTGATAATAATAATAATAATAATATAATAATAATAATAATAATACTGTACTACTAATAATAATACTGTATTATTCATACTGTAGGTTCCCTTTCTATAGTATCATCATATGTGGCAAAGACAAGCAAAACCATTTCCCACCATTTTGACTATTGCAATGTTGTATGGGGTAGTTGTAACCAAACACTTAGAAATAAACTCCAAGTACTACCAAATAGAGCAGCAAAAATAATAATTAAAAGTCCAGATACAATTCCAGTTCACAGGCACTAATACCCATTTCACACTGATGCTATTTTGCAAATATTAACAACTTGTAACAAGTTGTAACCAGGTTTGGATGAGTGTGAAAGCAAAATCCTTGTAAACTTTCCGAGATTTCACAGGGGTCCCCTGAGTTATCTCGGAACAAAAACAGACCATCGCTGTTTTTTTCCCGAAATCTACCAAGTTGTTGTTGCGCATGCGTCATGTCCATATTTTTACCTTTTTGCGAGCTGTGTTTTTTTTTTTTTTTTAGTTCGAACGAATGGCAGCAGCGATGGAAAACGTATCAACATTACTACCATTTGTTAATAGGCCTAGACCTAAAATCAAAAGAAATCTTGCTAAATTTCACATGTCTGATGTAGAAACAATCACGAGGCTTCATAAAAAAGGAAGACAGCAAATTATTATGATGCTTGTCGCACTGATTGCCTCTAACAACAGTGGTGAGCTACCGGCCGGCGGCCCGACTGCGCCTATCTAGCCTAGGCCTATCTTTCTCGCCAGCTCGACTACAGCAAGTGAGCTAGGAGTTGAATTCGTTT
>NW_022687144.1:0-1011 GCF_011630105.1 Anneissia japonica | reverse complement strand
CCAGTAGTTTGGAAAGCAGTAGTCAAAACAATTCCATCCGTTGATGGTTCTGCTTCATTAAATCTGTGGAAATAACAGTCTAACACAATTTAGCATTACAAATTGTGTATGTGGGTCGAGTCGAGTGGCCGAGCGGTAAGGCAGGGGCGCCGCTAGCTACAGCATAAGTTTAACATCGGCGCTGGTTCCAGCTACTCCTCGTTTATGGTTCGGTTGGTAGAACCAAGTCTTCTCGGATAAGGACTTAAAATGGAGGTCCAGTGTATACATCTGGCTCGTGTGCACTTTAAAGAAGAGTAGGGGGTTACCCTGATGTTATGGTTCATTTCAGTCCCTGTTGTTGTGGAATGATGTGAACATGTATCTACCAAGAAACGCCTCTTCACGGCTGCTAGATAGTCACGGACCATGCCCATTTGCAATTCAGCACAATGACGCTGCAAGTTATGGGTTATTCTCCTACCTTTACCGTTACCTTTATGTTAAAGTGGATATTGTAGTATAAGTGCAATGGTGGATTTTGAGGAGGGCATTGCAAGTATCTTCGTATGAATTATAGATTTCATATATATTTGCAATTTATTGATTTATTGATGATTGGGCTGTGGATTACATGGAGGAGTAGCGGTATGACTAATGAACATTTGTACATTTTGAAACAATAATTGTTTTCATCCAGGTCCAGAGTATAACCCACTTCTGTGGCCATCATAATGTATTGTAATATATATAAAAAGAACATAAAATACAATTAACATTTAAGAATATTAAAAAAGAAGAGTAATTAAAAAAGAAGAGTATAATATGGCAACATTTATACCAAAATACATTGACAGATACTTCAGAAACTTACGGTTTTTCAAGCAGAGTGTTTACCAAACACGTTTTTCCAACGCCCTCCTTTCCAGTCACCATTAATCGTGCGTGGTTTACTGTGATTTTCCCTTCTTCCAACTCCTCATTAAAAACCTTCAGAGCTGCTTCTCCTCTAGCCATAATTACTTCTGGGAC
>NW_022687143.1:0-1126 GCF_011630105.1 Anneissia japonica | reverse complement strand
ATTCTTAACTAAGAGTATTTATACAAAGAATGAATGAATATTAATTAGTGAAAACAAATTGTTACTGTATGCTAATTGAAAAGTTGTAAGCTTAAATGTTTGAGTTGAACGTTGAGATTTGGACTGTTCCATTTAATGTGTAGTGATTTTTTTATTCGTAATCTAATTTCACGGTTGTCCTGGTCAATGACGTTGAAGCAAGTGGTATTAGCTAATGTTTTGCATTTTTTCTTTTCATTTAGTTGTTTTAAAATGTGTGAATTTTTGTCTTTGCCAAGGTGTTCGTCAATCGTAGTACTCAAGTGTCGGCTAGTATAGCCTATACATCCACCACATTTGAATTTGTACACTACCATAGAGCGAAGATTACTAGGGATTGCGTCCTTGATACTGAACATGTTTTTTATTTTTGTAGTGGTGAAAACAATGTTTAATTTCAATCCGGTGCAATGTTTAGTTACAATATTTTGTATCTTGTATTTAATATAATCAGAATATTTACCAATAAATGGAAGTTTGAAATACATGACTTTGTGAGCATCATCAATAACCTTTGATTTAGTGTAGTTTAGTTACACTATAATTATCAATGTATTGTTTACACATTTTATCAATGACATATGAGGGGTAACCATTTCTTAACAGTATGCCTTTTAGATTCATCAAATCATCATGGAAGCCCTTCCAACTATTATTGATTTTATAAATTCTGTCAATAAGTGTTTTGATTAGTCTCAGCTTATAAGATTGTGGACAGAAACTACAAAATGTCAAAAGGAGAGCAGTGAAAGTACTTTTTCTGAATATCGTTGTTTTAATATTTAAATTCCGTACTTCTTTAACAAAACTAAAGGTGTCTCTAGTGCTAAATTCAGTGGGAATACATGGTTTGATGAGCTCACTTAAATATTTAGCTAGGTTGTAATTGTGAGTGCCGATCGACGATACAATAGGTCTAAATGGTGGTGATCCATCCTCTTTTCTTTTCTTGTGCATTTTCGGAAGGCCATAGATTCTAGCAGGGCTGGAACCTTTTGGATATATGTTCTTGTAAACCTCATCAGTGATTTCATTGCACTTTCTGAGTTTCCGTAATAATCTTATATATATATACACATACATACAT
>NW_022687142.1:0-545 GCF_011630105.1 Anneissia japonica | reverse complement strand
ATAATATAATATAATATAATATAATATAAAATAATATAATATAATATAATATAATATAATATAATATAATATAATATAATATAATATAATATAATATAATATAATAAAACATAATAATACTGGTATAAGTCTATTAAATAAAAGTAGATAGAAATAGCTTTGTTGATTTACATGTTATATAAATAGGTTTCTAAGTAGATTTTTTTATGCTGTTGTTATTTACTGTTAATCAGTCCTGTTTAAAATTTCCCCACATGGGATAAATAAAGATTTGATAAATTTGAATTGTACAAAATTCATAGCCAACATATTATAATGATATAAAATTACCAACAAAATGTATCATCTTTCTAATGTGAAAATTGATTTAATTGACAGGACTTTGTAGTGAGGGAGGGGTAGGAAACAAACAGGAAAAATTTGTAACTGAAAGGTAAGAAAAAGGAGAGGGAAAAAAACTGAAATTAATCCACTACTATTTGTTGTAATCAACAACTATCATTGCAGGTCACTAAACTACCTATTTCTGAACCTCAGTAGTGTAC
>NW_022687141.1:0-1122 GCF_011630105.1 Anneissia japonica | reverse complement strand
ATAGACCATTTGATATTGTAGGGTGTGTTGCTGTCTTTTAATTTCCATGCGTATTTGGAGAGTACAGTGCTGTTTCTGTGTTTGGGGGTGTTAAAAGTGTATTTGTGGTTTGTGTATCGGGTTTTGAACGGTGTGTCAGTGAGCCCGATGTAGCATTTTGTGTCATCATTTGAGTGGACAGTGGCTTTGTAGATGATGGACGAGGTGAGGCAATTTCCAGAGAGTGGACATTCATCTTTTCTCCTGCAATTGCAGAGTTTATCTGGCTAGTCTCATCACCATATTAATGCATAGGCTGCTTGAGTATGGAGACATTTTCCCCTTCTGCCCTACAGTCAGTTGTATACAAAATGAACAGTAATGCAGATAAAACACACCCTTGTGGTGCACCAGTGCTAAGTGAAATTGGGTTTTGACAGACAGTTTTGAACTTTAACAACTTGAGTTCTATCAGATAAATAGTCCTTAATCCAAAATGTTAGGGAAGGTGAAACATTCAGGCGATGCAACTTCTGTAGTAGTACATGAATCTGTGAAGTGTTGAATGCAGAGATGAAAAATCCTTCCTCTACAAGGGTCATAACCGTGTTGACGTATCATCCGTGTAATAATAATATATAATGATTTTTCACTTTTTGCTTGCACTTGATTGATTAAAAGTCAACTAAAGTTTAACAATGAAATAAATAAATTTGATAATTATACTTCTCTTTTGTATGCCTGCCATACCAATGCATCCAGACGTACTAATAAAGGAGTGATAAAATCACAAATTATGTTTCTCTTTTCGTTCGATTGGCAGCAAAGAATGCGAAAACGGCTGCGTGTTAAGATCAATGACTGCTTTAACTTTTATAAACGGAGTTACTTTCGCTCGAAACGAAGTCTCAAAGTTGTAAACAACTCGCTAGATTAGCCACTGGGAATGGCTAAAGGTGTTAGCAATGAAAGCATGTCGCCTTTAAAATTCCATCAAAATTATGTAAGCACTTAAAACATCGGATTAAACTAGAACCTACAGGGCACCCATTGGGTATTCATATACCCTTTTGGTGAATTTACTCGTAGGAATTCTTCGCTCCATGAACGTCCCTGTATTTCCCACTCAAAGGTTAATGATTA
>NW_022687140.1:0-922 GCF_011630105.1 Anneissia japonica | reverse complement strand
ATTATTTCCGAATTTGCAATATTTTGCTAATTTTCTTAATTCGGCCAAATATTCCTGGATACTTTTGGATTGCTTTTGATCCCGTTTTTGAAACCTATACCTTTCTGCTATAACTAGTGGCTTAGGATAAAAGTGTTCGTCTAACATCTTCTTTAATTCATCATATGCTTTGTTTTCGGCAGTGCCGTTGAGCATAGATCTTTGAGTAGTGCATATGCCTTAGGCCCTATCACCGTCAGCAATGTAGCTACTTTCCTATTGTCGTGTACCGAGTTTGCCTCTAGGTACGCCTCTAGCCGTTCCGCATACGCCGGCCAATCTTCTGTTTCATTGTCGAACGTATTTATTCGGCCTATCTGCGGCATGTTTCCAATAATTATCTACGAATACTCACAGAAACTTCCTGTATTTCTGTTTTCCTTAGTTTTATCCTCGTCGCCAGATTTGTAATGTTTTATTACTCTTTATGTCACAACACGACGGACTGACAAGAGACGATTGCCATTTTCTCCGTTCAGTATTTATTGTAAAACATAGGTGGCAGCAAACATTGTTTATTGGGGATGAATACATTACAGTACCGAAGTTGGCAAAGGGTCAAGTTCACAGGACTTGGTGTTCGATGATGATATTAACATACTGTACGAACTTCCTCCATGTCAACAAGTTCCCAACTTTCAAAAGACGAAATGCAGGAATTTGGAAAAGTGATTTCAAGAGGATGACATGACATACCACTATGTTGTATATTTGAGCATAGATTTGAGATCTTCTTGTTAAACGCCTCAACAAACAGATCAGCAAGCTGACCTTTGTTATCATGGGACGGCAGTGTGACTTTTTTTAAGCGCCCAGGTACTGAAAAATAAGTGTAACTAAACAAATACCATATTTAAGAGATTTAGAATATTCCGAGTGCCTG
>NW_022687139.1:0-1041 GCF_011630105.1 Anneissia japonica | reverse complement strand
TTCTTTTGGGTTATGTCGACTGTACAAGTATTTCTAACTCTATCCAAATCTGCACTTTTTTACCTTGCCACAGTGAAATTCTCTCCTTCAAACACCTTAAAGCTAATCATGATTTTCTCCACAAATCTGCAATTCACGCTTTCCCTCGTCTTTGGGAAGACCTTCCTAATGATCTTAAGAATTCTCTCGTCCTTGATTCCCTTCCCATATTTATTTCTAGACTTAAATCACACTTGTATACACAACATCCCTCAACTGAATAAAAATGATCTCATAACTGTAATAATCTTGTTGCTGTGGTGGTTATTGTAATTGGAACTACTATAACAACAATAACAACAACAATAATCGTAATAATTATAATAATGATAATAATAATGATAACTATTATAATAATAATATGATAATGATGATGGTTATTATTTTTGTTATGATTGTTATAATGAAGATAATGGTAATTGTAGATATAATGGTACAAATGGTGATAATAATAATAATAACAATAATAATAATAATAATAATAATTATAATTATAAATAATAAAATAATAATGGGAATTTTGCTGTAATGATGGTAATAATAACAATAGGTTTTGTAGAATAATTATAATTATTATTATTATTACTGTACCAATATTGCGGCTGTGGTTAGCCCTGACTTATTCGTACAGAAGGCAATGCCAGGAAGATTCCCGTAATATTGTGGTAACGTAGCTCCTGTCTCTTATACACATCTAGATGTGTTGATGTGTTGTCTATTATATTTTATCTTACATTTTAATGATGTTTTTTTTGTTTTTTTTATACTGGATGGGAGTGGTTCTCAAACAATTGTTATAGTAATTAAGTTTACTTTAGAGACCAGGCCCTCCGATCCAGATTATTCTATTATGCAATAAAAGAATAAGAATAAGAATTAGTTAAAGAAGTTTGATGAATCCACCCCTTGAACGGTAGCCATTATAAACCCAAAAATTTAATTTTTTGCATTATCGTGTATTGTGAATGATTAATCTTACAAATATTCCACTGGGTTACTATC
>NW_022687138.1:0-531 GCF_011630105.1 Anneissia japonica | reverse complement strand
ATATATATATATAAAACATGAAGAGTAGTCCACGTTTGTGAATAACATAGAGAGAAAACAGGAAACGGGAGTAGACTTTAAGAACACTATTTTATTTAAACATGAATATTTCAACCTGACCTCAGGTCCTCTTCAGTATGACATATTAACAATATGAGAAAGTTGAAACAGTGCAATAATATCTAATAGGCGATTGGTCAGACTTGATCTTTTATAATAAAAAAAATTAAAAAAATTAAAAAAATAATAATAATAATTAAAAATAATAATAATAATAATAATTGAAAACGTTTATAGGAAAAGTTATAATACAATGACTAAAAGTTATAATGTTGCCTTAAAACTTATTGTTTTGTTGTTAGCTTTGAAAGTAGATAATGTCGAAGTTAAGATAGAAAGTGGGTCATAACCATAACTATACTTTAAATATTAGGTTGTTGTATTCAATAAAATAGCATATTGTTGTTAATACTAAAGTTCTCAACGTATTATCTACCTATTGTACATTATTAATATATTATGTTGTATGAT
>NW_022687137.1:0-695 GCF_011630105.1 Anneissia japonica | reverse complement strand
CAAATAGTGGAATACAAGCTATGTGGCTCGGTTCCAGTAGATACAGAGAATATTTTGTCATTCTTATCCCGTCCTACGAAATTCTTACGAGACAGCACTAGTCCGTGAATTTGTGAACAAGATCGGAGATCTAAAGATGCAATCTCTACCGTGCATCAGTGGCGGCTGCTGGATCTCAATAGAGATTCTTTAATAATATATAAATTTTAAAAAAGGCAAATGGGAAAACCCATACAACAGCAAACGGCCACATAATGCAAAACTATTTAAAATTGAATCGGAACAGTAGAGAAAATCCGATTAAAATGACAAAATAAACTAAGCATCCACTGGAAGGAATCCCAATATCTGTAGACGGATCTGTTTCGGCCTTCCAGGCCTCATCAGTGCAGCTAGGATATAGACCCAAACGACACGTTCGACCAGCTTAGGTAGGGCCCAAACTAGTCCCACGACCACTAATAATTACAGAGCCAAACCAAGGCAATATATATATACACAGCCCAGGTGTGAATGCAAATAGTGGAATACAAGCTATGTGGCTCGGTTCCAGTAGATACAGAGAATATTTTATCATTCTTATCGCGTCCTACGAAATTCTTACAAGACAGCATTAGTCCGTGAATTTGTGAACAAGATCGGAGATCTAAAGATGCAATCTCTACCGTGCATCAATGGCGGCCGCTGGATTTCAA
>NW_022687136.1:0-1151 GCF_011630105.1 Anneissia japonica | reverse complement strand
TTATTCTCTGTAAATCTTTAGATGGCCTATAATATAAGATAATAGGCCTATATATAATTATATAAATATATATGTATATATATGTGTGTGTGTAATAAGATTATATACCGTAAGTATACATAGGCCTACTACTCCCTCACAGACAAAGAGAACAGACCTATACAGATAAAGACGATTTTTGAAATTATATAGGCCTAATAACGCAGGCGTATATTGCTGTTCCGAAACATTGTATTCCTGTTCTTGCGTGTTTGTCTCCGACTCCCTCGGTTTGTATATATAGGCCTATATATCATAATGATGCTGCTTTGTTATCAATAGCCTTCCGCCCGATAATGTTGTCACCACTGGAATCCATTTCAATCTTCTCCGTAAAATGTTAGCATCGTGCAGGTAATATTATCAGATAGTATTTGCAAAGCTAGTAGACTTGAAGCAACGAATTTCACTTAAATACATTAAGTTTATGATTTCAAAAGCACTTAGTTAGTTCAGATATGTTTTATGGTAGTTTAGATTTCTTCGGATTGGACGACTTATGTAGGCCTATAAATAAATACAGTATTCTTACAGTTATGTCAATATAGGCCTAAACTTTGTTTTATGCTTAGGCCCAGAACGATATGGTATGAGATGATATGATCTTTAAAACCTGTAGTCTAATATCACCCTCACCGTCATCATTATTATCACTATTCTCCTCCTCATCATAAACAATCACTGTCGTTATTTCATTCTGCAATGTAAGTAGATCTAGATGGTCGTCATTATCATCATCATCATCATCATCATCATCTTCATCGCCATCATCATCATCATCATCGCCATCATCATCATCACCAACATCACCATCGTTTATAATCACCATTATCATCAACCATCGTTAACCATTACCATCATTATCATCATCATCCTCATCATCATACTCATCCTCACCATCATCACCAACATCATCATCATACTCATCCTCCTCATCATCATCACCAACATCATCATCGTTCATCATCACCATCATCATCAACCATCGTTAATCATTACCATCATTCATCATCACCATAATCATCATCATCATCATTATTATAGTTATCAGCACCGGTATTATTTTTATAATTATTTTATTATTATTATTAATGTTACAATTAGGCATATTG
>NW_022687135.1:0-1161 GCF_011630105.1 Anneissia japonica | reverse complement strand
AGAATAGCATGAAGCACATACTAAATTCCATTGTTTCAATTACAAGATCATGTTGCAATCATGAAAATATCACCGTAAATGGACGAAAGAGAATATAGCAGAAAGATATTTTGTTAGTGGAAGGATAGCAAAACAATAATACTTAGGCCTATGATAAACCGATTCACGAACTAAAATATAGGGCCTAGGCATATTAAATTTTTCGTTTTCGCAACTCCTTCGGCGCTCCATATATTTGTTCGAAATAAACCGCAACCGAAACGAAGCGCGACCGAAATGATCGGCTACCGGCTAGACCTAAGTATACTAATAATAATAATATCAAAACGTTTGAATATCATGGTGCAAACATTATGTTAATCTTACAAACGAGTTAAATGATCTTAATAAAACGAAGAGGATTTTCGTCTGGGACTAAACTTGGACTAGGCTAGGTCTATCCAGAGAATCCTAGTAAATTTGCTTTGAGACAGTAGAGTAGTATTATATATGTCTGCTCGGGCTTAGTTAGGCCTACCTACCTAAGAAGTACAGAAGAAACAGGGAGATTAATTTACATCTCTCTGGTGGAAGAGGCAATCTAAAATATACCTTGATGAAATGCGTTGTCTTGTTTTAGTTTGTTTACATGTTGTAAGGCCGACTTGTTTCACTCCTCCATGTTTTACTGAACATTAGAGTGCAAGTTAATCAAATTTGGCAAGTTGATGTAGACCCCAGGCCTAAATTTGATACAGCGTCCGCAACAACAACCGGAGGAGGCGGAGCCTCACCACCATGTGGACCAAGCATGGTTCGCGCAAGCGCAACTTCTAATATTGGTGGCGCTATTGACACAAGGTCAATTATCCCGTCCGTTACTTTGAACACGTTTAGAACTACTGTTATGTAAAATTTTATAAATAAATAATGAGTTAAATGAGTTGATTTATATGAAAATGATGGCCATAAAACAAGCCCTACTTCAAAAAAATCATGACAGGTCTGCATTTTTAAAAAGTTTATTTTTGATAATTAGTTCCCTGATTAAACAATAGCTAAGTACTGTACTCCATCATTATAAAAGTACACAAAAGCACGCAATAAATTACAGGCGAAATGATTTTGTATAATTGGTCAATTAAGAAAGCAAACTAAATCAGGTTTATTTTCCTTATGGTT
>NW_022687134.1:0-584 GCF_011630105.1 Anneissia japonica | reverse complement strand
GACATCATCAACAAGCATAAGGCATCTGGAGTGAGTGAAGAGTTCAGGGATATCGTTAACATAAATATTGAATAGGAGAGGACCAAGAATCTAGCCCTGTGGAACACCAGAGTGGATAGGAAGCCACTCTGATGTTACACCGTTGACGACCACTTGCTGCACCCTACCATTTAAGTAACTATTAAACCAGGAAATTAAAATATTATTCAAACCAAAACTTTGTAATTTTAAAAGTAGCAAGTTATGTGGAACTAAATAAGAAGCTTTGGAAAAGACTGTATAAAGTATATCACATTGTCTCCTGTCATCAATGGCTCCAAAAATATGAAACTGTCCAGTTTGGAGAGATCTATTAAAAAGAGTAGAGATAGGAATAGACAAAGGACGAGAACAGACTTTAAGAACATGATTACTTAAATTATCACATCCAGATGCCTTATGTGTTTGAATAGATGACAGTAACTTTTCAACAACTTCATTTTGAATAATAGGAACATTAAAAATACCGACAGGAACTTTAGAAAGACGACTGTGTTCATCAGTTAAAAAAGGACCTTTTTTAAAAACAGAATGAAAATAACTAT
>NW_022687133.1:0-1318 GCF_011630105.1 Anneissia japonica | reverse complement strand
TACACCTGTAGTACAGAGATAATATAGTACAGAGATAATATGGTAATCTTACGTTCTAATTTTTCGTTGCTTTCGTTGCCTACCACTTCGTCAGAGTCGGAGTCATCGTCCTCACCATAAGTAAACATGGTTGATGCTGTTGTCTCTACCCTCTGGGAATTCAAAGAGATGTCCGGTTCCGTCGTTTTACTGGAAGTTCTTTTACGAGTATTATAAGTAGGTATTGTCTCTGACCGCATTTCTTGTCGTTTTCGATTGTTTGGACTCTCGGGTAAAATCGTGTTCTTACCCGAATTTATTGTAATGGTACTTGTAGTTGTGTCAACACACTTCCCAGTGTATGCTACTGTCAGATTACTTCTTTTCAGGCAAGCTTTTCTCTTCAGTATGCACCTCGTCGGATATGTTTTGCCGTCACTACCACAGACATGCCGTATTAGATATGAAGGCGTAGGGGGACATCTTACACACATTTTACCTGAATCGTTTGCCAAAATACTATTGTAAAAGTTTCAATTATATCATTAGATTGTGTTGTTAATATCGACATTGTTTATGCATACGGTACAAATCTATTTCATAAGGAAATGTGTTTCAACCAGCCGCATATTGGGCTAATGATTAGTTTTCAATAATGTTGCTTAAATGTGAGCTAGGAGCTTAAACCTTAATATAAACTGAATAATATAATTTCACTAGTGCACCTGTCATCATGTATTTTATATTAAAAGCACGGGCGTACCTTTTTTAGGCGTTTTAGTTGTATCTATGAGATCGGAAGGTTTTTGTGTTGGTTCTGTCGACGTTGTTGGTATTAAAATGGATGTTGGCTCAGTCGGGTCTAAGTTGACTGTTGTTCTCCCTGACGCATTGGTTACTCTCAGATAATTTCTCTCACATTTTCCTTTGTAGTCTACTTGTATAACACTTTTTTGCAGACAGGCCTTTCGTAAGAGAACACAATTCGATGAATACGTTTTGCCGTCTGTCCCACACACTTTCTCCGACTGTGTTGGCTTAGGGCACACGGGACATGTAACGCCTGAAACAAAATGAACCAGAACTGAAATCATTTTACATATTTTCCAAATATTCATCATCAGAAAGCCACTACATGATTATCGTCATCGTTTAATCGGACATAATATCCGACTTGGATATGAACTATGTATTATCCGGGAGTTGTATTATGTGTTGCACATCATCTGTAGACGCTGAACGCATTATAAGAATAACATTATAATAATAATTAATGTCTATTTGATGATCATCATATAATAAATCTCACTGATGCATATTACAACCTGTTTGACTTTGA
>NW_022687132.1:0-982 GCF_011630105.1 Anneissia japonica | reverse complement strand
TCTCCATGAACACCGCTTCCTCGGGCAGCTGCGCACCCTTCCATCTTGACGTGGGGCAAGGCCTCCAAAATCTCCTTTACCATGACGGGGTGGTGCGGTCGATCTCTGCGCCACGTCGGTCGAACGAAGCCGTCTCTCTCCAACTCGGGGACGTGAAATAGCAAACGAAATTCGTTGTTGTGCATCCGTCTGTACATCTCGTCTTCTATTGAACATATTCCCCATTCGCGGTCAGTTTATTCGTCCACGGATGATCCGACACTTGTTTCAGCGACGGCCTCTTCTTCCAGTCGACCGCCAGCATTCGATCGAGGAGCGAAAGTAGCTCCGCGTCGTCGATTAACTGCAAGTACGGTCGACGGCCGCGTTCAACTTCTTCTCCGGTTATCATTTCGAACAGCATGATTCCGAGCGACCAGATCATCGCCGGAACGGCATACATGAATCGATGTTTCAGCATCTCCGGAGGAAGGTAATGATCGGTGGTTCCGAAAGCGCTGGCGATCGGTTGGTCGTCGACGAATTTGGCGAAACCGAAGTCCACCAGCTTGATCCTGTCCGTGTCCAGATCGACGATCACGTTGTCCATCTTCAGGTCTCCGTGAACTACGTTTCGTTTCAAGCAACCGACGCAGGCGTCCACGATTTGCCGAAAGAAACATCTGCATCTCTCCTTCGGGATACTGCCGACTTTCTCCAGAACTTGAAATAGGTCGGAGCTCCGAAGCGGCCGTTCCATTAACCTGTCTCTTATACACATCTAGATGTGTATAAGAGACAGACCCTCGATCCCCGAGACCACACGTAGGAAGTGCGCCTCCGCCAATATCGTTTCGCCCGATTCGTTCGTCAGGTAGGACGCCGAGGAGTTTCTCACTACCTTCACAGCGACCGGCAGTCCGTCGGCTCTTCTGATTGCCGAGTAAACGCTTCCGAAAGCACCGTCCATTAAGTGGCCCGAGAAGTCGTACAGGTCCATAGT
>NW_022687131.1:588-875 GCF_011630105.1 Anneissia japonica | reverse complement strand
TTCAAGATGCATAACTAAGTTTCCTTGAGCTGTTGGTTCTTTAGGTTCGTCATTTCTTTTTGGGTGGGGTTGTCTTGGTATTGGTTGGCTATATGTTTCTGCATTATAAGGGGCGGTGGTATGGCGGGGTCTTCTCGTGCCTTGTGCTCTACATTCCCCTGAAATGTGACCAGGCCTACGACAGTTATAGCATACCTGTACTCCTCTATATACAGTTCCCGGCACCTGTGACCTACATTCCTTTGCAAAGTGACCCGGAATGCCACAATTGTAACATGCACCCCTTC
>NW_022687131.1:0-509 GCF_011630105.1 Anneissia japonica | reverse complement strand
GTGGACATCTCCTTGAATGCAGCAAGCAGGTCCTGGTTATTGCTCTCTGTACATTTCCTAATCTGTAGTGCAGCATTATGTGGCTCTTGATCATTTTGTATCGATCTACCACGAGCCTCCTCCTGTTCCTCCCTTCTTATTGCGAACTCTCGGAGTTCTCTAAATCCTTTTATATCCCCTGTATCGTACAGGTCCCTGCAGGTATTCCGCAGATATCTGTCTTCTAAACCCTCTATAAACTGTTCAGTTAGAGCAAAGTCAGGTTTCGAACATAGTTTATTGTCCTTCCTTCTCAGTTTTAGGAATCATGATTCCAAGTCCACGGCATAGTCTCTAACTCTTTCAGCATATCTTTGTCGCCTGGCAAGGAAGAGTCGTTGGAGTTCTCCAACTGGTAACTTGTCGCAGTAAGATTCCTGAAGAAATGTCATTACCTCATCAATACCTTTCTGTTCATCCAGCAATGCCTTCACCTCTATCTTCGGCCCACCCCGCAAATGGTCAAGCAG
>NW_022687130.1:0-1215 GCF_011630105.1 Anneissia japonica | reverse complement strand
CCACCGCTAATGATCATCCCTGATGGTGATTGGTTCTGTCCCAGCTGTGAACATGTAAGTTACTTAAGGTTACTACAAATTGAATAATAAATATTAATTATTACTTAATATGTAACGAAATTAATATTTATATATTATTATTCCTTCTTACTTTTTTTATTATTACTTGTAATTATTTTATATTAATGCTTTTATTGTTATTACTTCCTTTTTCACATGTATTGTTTTTCATTGTTATTATTATTATTTTATTATTCTGTATTAATGTTAACAATATTTGTTGTTTCCTTTTTCACAGGTAAAACTTATTTCGCAGTTGGAAAAAACTCTTGAAGCACTGGATCAAGAGATCAAACAAAAAGCTAGAAAGAGACGCAAGTAAGTTTTGTTAAAAGATATATATAATTCAATCTTTAAATTTCCTAGTTTGTTAAGTAGCATGAATTCTTAACTTAATTGAAAATTAGAATGATAAAATATTTTGCTCACTAATTAAGAGATATAGACAATATAGTATGTATATTCTTTTGCATAGACCCTCAAATTAGCTGGTAATCAATTTTAAGATTTTTGTAGTAAAAAGTTTAATAATGATTTGATTCAAATGAGCTATTGTGAATTTTTCAGGCACAGTTGCTCAAAAACATTACAGAACACTGTAGTAAAAATAATAATAAATTGAAAATCAAACTAACAGTTGCAAATTTTGATTGAATATAATAACTATGTAGAGCTTAAGCATTGGTGAAATACATGATTGACTGAAAGCAACTTTGTTTATTGTGTGAAGCGAATGAGGTTAATAAGCACTGCATAATTTAAGAAATTGTTTTTTGGTTGATCTTTACAGGAAAAATCTGTTAACATATGTGGGCATCAGTGAGGCTAATATCCTACCAGTTGTGAGTAGTATTCTACATACATACTGTACATTATTCTTAATTAGTTCACATTATTTATCGTTTTCTTAGGTTATAAGTCTTTGTACTATCTAGTGGTGGCAACAGGATTTGCCAGCCTGGCAGTCCTGCTCCCTGACTGGTGTCTGGATGAATTGTGTTGTTTTTATACTCGAAATGTCTATTTGGGGGCAGCTCTCCCCAACACGGGGCCTTCCTTCCCCCCTCCCAGTGTCACCTCTGTCACCTCTATTAATGCTTGTGGTACACCATGGGTGTGGTGTACCACAAGCATTAATATATAACAATTATAGTA
>NW_022687129.1:0-762 GCF_011630105.1 Anneissia japonica | reverse complement strand
GTAGGCCTAATTAAATGCAACTGTTGGAATATTAAGAACCAAAAAGCATTAACTAATCTGTATTGGGCAATTCCGTAAATTAGTAAACCAAATGGTAAAAAATTAAAATACATCAAATGTATTTGTGTGATACATCATTTTGAAGCTAATGAGTTATATTTTTGTGAAATTTAAAAAAAATTTAGAATTCACTAACCACATGGAAAATAATTGGAATTCAATACAATTAATTAATATTTTGAAATACTAAAGAAAATGTAGTTATAATTTTAATTTCCATTTTTTTCCCTTGCAAAATATCAGAATCTGATTCTCTTTTTATTAAAATAAAGAATTAGTATGTATTGTGTAATTTGGTGAAATTTTTTTACTTTTTGTAATTAACGCCATATTTTTAATTAAATATTTTAAAATAATGAAAATATGGATGTACGTCCGTCACAAGAAAATGACATTTGTTTATTTCCTTTTCTAACCAGGTACAAAGAAATTACCAAAACTCTGTTATAAAGCATACTAGATATACCAAGTGTATACAGCAAATTGGAAGCCTACCATTAATTACCCTAATTAGCAAAACCATGTGACAGACGTACATATTTTTTGTACGTCCGTCACTGTACGTCCGTCACGCTGTGTAAATTGTGTTATAACCTATGAAATATGGTGAAAATATGAAAACTGTCAATGTGTCTTTTGTCTGAAGTTACAGTAGGCTACATGTTGAGCACAAAACATATGAAATAACATGGACAATTCTGG
>NW_022687128.1:0-1233 GCF_011630105.1 Anneissia japonica | reverse complement strand
ATTTCTTTACACATAGATTAATTTCGTCATTATGAATTGAGATCAGTAGATCTTTTATTAGAATATGGATTTACATCGTAAATTGCTGTGTTCCTTCCGTTAAGATTGAGTCCTGCTGATAACACCTTAACTCTATCTTCATAGGTTCTTGACTTTCTGTATCCCTATGAGGTTATCGCCACTTATAACTTCACACGGAGATATAGCTCGTATCTTCGGTCAATTCTGTTCCAAAAAATTTATCTTAGTGTGAACAAAGTTTTTGTGATGTTTTAATGAATTTTTTCTCTCCCAAATCAACCAAATCCCCTCCAGAAAAAAGTGCGATAACATATTGGATCTGATATTTACCTCTGAACCGGAAGGAATATCCAGTATTAATATATCGCACGAGAATGTTCATACTGATCACGTGTTGCTTGAATTTGATGTGTATTAGGTTAATAGAATTAAAAATATTCCTAGATTTGTATACAAATTTAAACGTGGCAATTTTAATTATATTAGGTACACCTGTATGTTCTCAATGAAACTGATTTTAATCCCGTTTATGATGTAAATGATGTAAATACTTCTTGGACTCATTTTGATAATATTTTTACTAGTGTATTAGATGCAAATATTCCTAAGATTAAAATAAGCGATACTTCTGCTCCTGGGTGGATTGATGGCCAGGTTCGTCATGAGAAAAACAAAAAGAAATCTGCTTGGAAATGAGCTAAAAAGTCCAACTCTACTGAGAGAAGGTCTATTTTTCTTTTTTCTTTTTTTTTTATTGGCTTATAGTATAAGTATTACATTAATAACTTTGAGTCTTCTATTGCGAATAATCCTAACAGGTTCTGGTCATTTTTTAGAGCAAAAACCCAATATTATTACGAGTATTAGTGGTCAGACCACTTCAAATGCAAAAGACAAAGCAACATTGTTTAACAATTTTTTAATTCTGTTTTGTCTCAGAGTAAGGATTATGAAGAATTTCCCAATACAGTATTCCCATTTTCCAGAATGATAATCTTGGATCAATTTCTGTTGATAAAAATGACATTTTTGATATTCTTAAACATTTAGATGTTACCAAATCATCTCCTATCCTTATAAGGGAATGTGCTCAACAGAATGCTTCTCCCTTATGCTACATTATTAATTGTTCTCTTAGATCTCAAACAATTCCCCTAGACTGGCTGAAAGCCAATGTTGTTTCTGTTTTTAAAAAATCTGATAAAAGTCGTA
>NW_022687127.1:0-525 GCF_011630105.1 Anneissia japonica | reverse complement strand
GTGTTAGCAAAAAGAGTATGTTTTGTACTCTCCTGAAAATGATGAAAATAATGGATGAACCCTAAAACAGGATGGGAACTCTCATATTTTAAAGCATTTAAAGAGTTCACGTCATTGTAAACAATTAGCCAATGAGGAATGTTTCACCATACTGGACTCCGCTTCTACAACCCAAATTTTCAAAAAGAAGCCTTGCATATTCTGTGGGAGCAGCCCTCACAACAAACAGCTTCTTCATGTTAATTTATCTTTGTCATTCTAAATTCATTCCATTCTGTCCTTTGTGGCATAGATGCTGTCCTCTGTTTTTACCTTATCTTTATTTATATTTTGTTTTGTAGTATTGTTACGGTTCATTCCACAATCTTTAGCAGGCAAAACATTTTTAATGAATTTTTTAATACTCCCCTATACTAGTGGTTGCCTGCGTGCAATTCGATAAATGATGAAACATGTGTTGTTGGGGCCGCTAAGGCCATTACTGGATTAAATATAGGCTTTGCCTATGATGAAGGTACGATCTGT
>NW_022687126.1:0-1088 GCF_011630105.1 Anneissia japonica | reverse complement strand
TAATAACGTCATAAATGAAATTAAATTTTTTCTTAATTCAAATGGCAATATGATGACGTCAAAATATCCGATCAGCCAGTATGATCTATAAAATCGTATCTACAACTCATGTGCTTTCAGAATATGTAATAAAAATTGGGGGTCACCTTTCATCCTATGGCGCTATAACTGATTAAAAACATTCATGGTTTTATGCATATATAGGTTGACGCACGCGTACGCGCACGTAAAGTAGCGCGAACTGAAAACTAAGGTACCTAACATTCAACCTTGACCTGAAGATTATGCTCACTTAATATGATTCAGAAATGACGAATGGTTAAGATGATATGGCCTCATCAACGTTTTAAGGAAAGAAAGATGTGGGGGTCAGAAAAAACAATTTTTTCGACCATGATGACGTCATCAAAATCTAAAAAGATGTCAAATGTATGAAAGAGAATTGTCTCAGCTATAACATACTCGAAGTTGGAAGACGATCGATCAAGGATAAGCGAGATACGCTCAATTGTGTATTTTCAATAATGACGTCATAGCTATAAATCACTTTCTTTGAATTCAGACGCCAATATGATGACGTCACAATGTCCGATCAGCCATTATGATCTCTAAAATCATATTCCCAACTTACGTGCTTTAAGAATATGTAATAAAAATTGGGGGTCACCTTTCAACCTAAGGAGCTATAACTGAATAAAAATAGGTCTGATTTTAGCATAATTTTACTGTATAGAGGCACAAATACGGGTAAAGATACCTATGTTTGATGCGCACGTACGGTATTGCTTTTGGCCAAACGATGACCGAAAAGAATGGAAGTTTGTGGAAACAATGTCAGGAACCCAAACTATGTGAAAAAAGATAGTGTCCCCAAACTATGTGAAAAAGATAGTGTCTAGCTTCCGTACGTGCTGCACGCGTTAAAATGCGCGCGCGTAGTGGAAAATTTAAAAAAAAATTGAAATGCTCAAAATAGCCTGAAACGTGCTCTAATTTAGTTAAAAAGTGATTTCGAGCATTTTTAAATTTTGACGCACGCGTGCGCGCGCATTATGAAGTGAACGCGTAAAATTAGGGTACAGTACATT
>NW_022687125.1:0-916 GCF_011630105.1 Anneissia japonica | reverse complement strand
TTTGCTATGCACTGTATCACGTGCTATAGAAGTGGAAGACCATAATGTATTGGGAATGTACCTCTTTCTGGTAGGGCCTACAGTCAGTTTAAAAGTGTAAGGTATAGGATAGTGTGGATTTTAAAACATTTTTCTAATGGTAAGGTTCAAAATAAATGTCAAGGAAAGTAAGTATGATTGTTGGAAAAAAATGCATTACGCCAGTTTATAAATGAACATTACGAACTCCAACGTTATTTAACGTAAATATTGATTTTGAACTGTTAAGTTACGGAAAACAGTAATATGAAGACGTAAAATTAACCAGCAAACACACTAAATTTACGAATTCATTGTATATTTACATAGCAATTCCTTTTCTTTATTTCTACAATACTTAACGGTTAAGGAAGGTAAATTTCTCTAACGTTAAAACACAATGGCGGTTTTAACCTGTAGAAAAACGATATGGTACCGATAATTTAGGCTACAACAAATCAACAACATCGTATTTTTATTATACAAGATACCGTTAAAATACAATTTTACGGTAGTTAACGTTATTTTCACAGGAAATTGGATTTTAGTAAACGTAAAATAACAGACACTTTTTTGCTGATAGTAGGATTACAACGGCGAACGTAAAATTACTGAAAAATGTTAATTTTACCCGCGAAGATGAACCGTTATTTAACATGGCGAAGTGTGAGTTCACAGTCTTATCATTATTATACAAAAAAAAAATACCGTTAAAATTCATAGTACTTGTTAAAACAATATTTTGTACTGTAAAATTACGCCAGTTTATAAATGAACATTACGAACTCCAACGTTAATCAACGTAAATGTTGATTTTGACCTGTTAAATTACTGAAAACAGTAATATGACGACGTAATTTAACCGCCAAACACATTGAATTTACGAATTCACCGTATA
>NW_022687124.1:0-1155 GCF_011630105.1 Anneissia japonica | reverse complement strand
AATAAGGATAATAACAATGATACAAAGGATAAGAATCACATTAATATGATCAATAATAACACTCAAATACTTGAATTCATCGACGAGCATATTAACAAACTTCCTTTATTAAATTCAGATAATCTTATGTGAACCACTAAGGTGAAACCAATTGACTACAAACCATATTTCAACAACATTGAAACTAATATTGGATTAGCTGTACCATACCCATTGAAAGAGGAGCAAATTAAACGACAATTCATTTATGATTATGGAAGCTCCAGTCGATACAACTATGACCTTAATACGAGCAAGATTTAAAGCGGGTCATTTACAAGTATTGGTTTCGTACACAAAACTCGATACAGATTACCTTAGGAATAAGGAAAATAAATTCAAAGAATGTAGATTTTGGTGAAATATTGATAGATCACCCCATTATTCTACTGTCATCATATACATATATGTAGGACTGGTGACTGTCCTTGTAAAATGCAATATGCGAGGGTTATATAATCCTAATCTGGCTTATGCCGTCCTGTATATTGTATATACAATCAGATTACAACAGTTTATTTACTATACTGGAACAGCCTCAAACGCCGGGAACCAGCGTAGATTTTTAAACCAATTTCTAAATACGCCATTTTGGAATTCATCTAAATTATGACTGTAAACACACGCATTTACATGGTATTTTGGATTCAAAATAGTACGTATACAGGTATGTATATCATGTCTTTCTCTAAAATTTTAGACTTATATTAACTTTAATGCTTTAAAAAAACATTAAAGTTCAGTCAACCTAGGCCTAGACCAAGGCCCTCGGCATATTACCTAGTTTAGGCCTAGATGAACAACTTCATGTGTGGGAAAAAGCCGGGCCTCTGGCTTAGGGGTGAAGGGACTAGGTATTTAGAATTGCCAAGACGATCCCTACTTTGAGTGTCATAGTGGGTCCCCCCTAATAGTACCTCCCTGGTGTTCTATTACCTCAGTGCAGGCCTATTTGAATTCACTATTTCTACTACTATAGCCTCCTATATTAGGCTTAAGGCCTACTAGTACTATAGAGCCCTATGTAGACACATATTATAGAGCCCTATGCAGACACAGGCCTCTAACCTAGGCATAGCCTAGACTCGATTTTATTACAGAGGTTATAGGCTAGGC
>NW_022687123.1:0-1920 GCF_011630105.1 Anneissia japonica | reverse complement strand
TTATATAATATAAGTACCGGTAACAGTTTAAGGGCACTGTTTTGTTTAGTATGGTTTGAGGTGACAGTGTGGTGCACTGACGTACCGTATTAATGTTTGTAAATTCAAAATCTGGAATACCTTCAACAAAAAGTAAAATATTAAATTAGTCATTAAACGGCGTTTGAAATATCATCTTAAAAATTAAGACAATTCAGTGTTAAGTTGACTTGAAACCAGCTAAGGATTAGGGTTTGCATTTGGAATTTATTTCTTTTTCGTAAAACCTCGAATAGAAGCCAAATGGGCTTGATCTCGAGAAGAAGCCCATCTGAAATTGAAGCCCCCTCTTTAGTTTGCAAAAGTACGGTAACTTCGAATAATATCTCGAAAAGAAGCACATGGGCTTCTTTTCAAGATAGTAGAGTACATACACTGTACATGAATTTCAAAGAAACAAAATAAATTAAAAACATGCTTGGTTTATACAGTAGTTTAGGTGATTTAAAGCCGGATATAACTGAAGTTACAGTGGCCTTATTTAATGTTTTATAGTAGTAATTCCAAAAATTACAGCATTCATTTTGAAAAGAAGCCCCCTCTTTAGGCCTACATTGCAAAAAATAGTCTCGAAAAAAGACCATCTCGAAAAGAAGCCCATCCAAAGGTGGCAGAAAAAAGAAGCCCATGGCTTCTTCGAGGTTTTACGGTATACGTTTACATTACGGTTATAATATATGGAAATATAAAAAAAAAAAATCGTTCTAATTTTCAATCGAAAGTTAGTAACTAAGGTTTAATTAACGATGAGTAGTATACTAAGCATTTCAGACATTGAATTTTCCAAAGCTCTTTAAACTCAAAATAGACTACAAATTATAAATGCGAGGTATTCGCGAGCTACAATCCCTCTGTCAAGGGTCCTGGCAGTGACCTAACCTTCGCACATTCATTAACCCTTGGATCATCTAAAGAGGATTGACTCTTTGTATGGCATTAAAACTAATTTGGGTAATGTGAAATTGTTATTTAATCTGGGAATTATCAAACGCATGTATGAGTGTCCCTGGGTAGGTATAAATTTAGTATTACACATTCAATTTAATCATACTGTAATACCATAGAGCAGGTAACCTCCATAGTACTCCAAAAGAGAAAAAGGCATTCAACCCAACCATGTCACGAAAACAATAATTTAAACAGACTCGTCCCTGTAATATTGTTTATTTCGCAACGCCTGAAACGATAGATATCTACAGCTAACCCTATAAACACATTTGTACGGATACGCCTACAGTATGTTGGGCCGGATGTGGGCTATAGTATAAGCGGTAACCATATAGGCCCACATTACACCTACTTAGTAGTACTACTGTTTACTGGTAATATACAAGATCTAATCTCCGTCGACAGGTCCATGGTCTTCAAAATAATGACGAAAATAATCATATTTTGCAACAAAGTGACTGGGTTTTATAGACAATACGTGCGTCTGAAATTGTGGTTACTTGTTGCAAAATAAAAAAATCAATTAACGATGGAAACATCAGTACAGTATTGTATCAGTTTCTACCGCAACGGATTAATTACGTCAGACTGAAAAAATAGTCAAGGGTGTTGGAAAGTCCCTCATAATGGTGCTATAATAGGTCTAACATTTTAAATAAGATAATATTAAGGGGAAAATTATTTCCACCCTTACTAATTAGCCAGATTATAGAGTGGGTCTATCTATGATAATATCGTAGGCCTATTCCCAAGAGTGGATAATACAGTACTCACGCAGTAAATAAGTAAGTAGGTATTTATTAGGCTACCCTGTTTAACAAAAAACAAGGCCAGCCATAAATGGCTACAGTATAACACATAGTAAAAAGCCCTGGATATAACAGAAAATAAGCATAAGAGAAATGAATTTCAAATAGCAAATAACCACAGTAA
>NW_022687122.1:0-970 GCF_011630105.1 Anneissia japonica | reverse complement strand
ACGATTCCAGGGTGTCCCTCATGGCCAATCTCCATTATAGTCCACCTCAGACTCTTTGGTACAACGATTCTTGTCCCCTTCATTACTAGTTTTCCTACTACACACAACTCTTGTGCTACGTGCTGATATTCTGGACACTTGTTTCCTTCCCATCTCCCAGTCGCAACACACTCATACAGATCACGCATCTTCTCATCATTTGCACATGCTTCTCCGATCTCATCCATTGTCATAGCTTTGGGAATTGCTTTGACTGACACAAAGTTGACATACTCGTCCGTATCGTCGAATGGCAGTTCATCATTCTTTTGCTGTATTAAACGTGACAAAGAATCAGCTATGTTCTTGTTTCCCCAGGGGCGGATTTAGGGGGGGCCGGCCCGGCCCCGGCCCCCCCTTTTGGGAGGTAAAAAAAAGAAAAAAAAAGAAAAAAAAGAGAGAAAAAGAAAAAAATGATAGCCCAGAATGCCTCAAATGTTATTTTCGGGCGTCTAGAACACAAAAATTTCGCGGGGGCATGCCCCGGACCCCCTACGACAGTGTTGTCTCAATCGGCCCAACTTTCGGCCCCCCCTTCCGGCCCCCCTTTTTGGACATTTCTGGATCCGCCCCTGTTCCCGGTCTATAGATTACCCTGAAATTGTATGGTTGCAACCGCAACACCCATCTTTCGATTCTTGCACTAGGTCTGGATTTTGAAAATTAAATTACTTCCAATGGCTTATGGTCTGTGACCAGCTCAAATTCCCTTCCAAAAAGGTACATATTAAATTTCTCCACTGCCCATACCAGGCCTAACGCTTCCTTTTCGGTTTGTGAGTACCTTCTCTCTGTCTCTGAAAGGCTTTTACTAGCATAACATATAGGTCTCCAGTCACCTTCCTGGAGCTGAAGGAGCACCGCCTCAAGCCCGACTGGACTTGCATCAGCTACTACCCTTAACTTATCAGAATGATTAAAATATGCTAGT
>NW_022687121.1:0-629 GCF_011630105.1 Anneissia japonica | reverse complement strand
AAAAAAATATTGTGTGTGTGCTTCCGGTGTATACATATTACGTGTAGTATGCTACTTAACCTCAAATTCTTTTTGGATTCTATCTAAGAGTTCCTAGCCTCCTACTAATTCGAAAAAAAAAATCTTCAATTGAAGAGGACTCCTTACACAAAATCACCCACGCCCCATCCCCACATTCAGTGCTTTGCACCTTGCATTAACCTCTTCCGTTGCTACATTCTAGATCCACCACTGCATAAAATGTTTTAAATATACATAAAAAAATACTTATAACATGATTATATTATAGTACGCCTCCTAATATCCCCTGGTCCCAATGTTTTGTACTGCCTGTGTCTTTCACTACAGTATATCACAATATGCAAAACTCCAACTGATTACCATATAGGATTGGATTGGATTTATTCGGTGTAAACACCAAGGAGCACACACAAATCTAGAAAAAGACTTATTTACAGTATGGTGTCCTTTTGGTGGTGATTGGGCAGTAAACCGGGAGACAATACCCTACATGTTTAAGAAGAGTGTACTGCATTCTTTAACGTGCGCATGGGTCACAAA
Organism: Anneissia japonica; assembly: GCF_011630105.1. NCBI lineage: Eukaryota > Metazoa > Echinodermata > Crinoidea > Comatulida > Comatulidae > Anneissia > Anneissia japonica. The sequence continues at coordinate 68 of NW_022687121.1, read as the reverse complement.
TGTACACGGGATCATTTTGGTCAAGGGTGCTGATCTGCTTTGAAAGATGGGGCAGGGGACTTTAATCC
>NW_022687120.1:0-974 GCF_011630105.1 Anneissia japonica | reverse complement strand
ATCTAAAATATAGGCTATTAAAATCATGTTTTAGAATAAATGTTTCAAATCAAAACATACAACTTATTAATATGTAACAATTGTAAATTTGTAGAGGGCACGTCTATCTAAATAAAACTCTCAAGGTTCCCATTATTGTATCAAAGTATTTTTTTTTTCCAAATAAACGACCAAGGTCAAAAGGGACAGTTTGGCGAAATACAAAGCTCATGGGTTTTGTTGGGCGATATTTCGACCTTCCTATAATGTTTTCCTTGCATTTAAATTATTGTTTTATCTAACGCATGATGAAAGGGAGGGGAAGGAAAATGTCCAAGGGAAAATTCCGGGGGAAACCAGCCTACTTCCGTTTTCAGTATGTTTTGGGCATAATACTGTAACGTGCTAACAGGTTTCATGAGCTTCAAATTTCTTAAAAGTTCAATTCTCGGTTTCGATTATTTAAACACACGACTCACTAGATGAAGACGACTAGATGAAGTATTAGGTGGACACGTAGTCACAAGTGATTTTATTTTAATATTAAAAAGAAAATATTAATTCAACCTTTCTTAGGAAAAAAAAATTGTAATTATTATTTAAAATTTATTATTGTAAGTTTTTGAGCATACATGAATATTGATGAAATAATTCATCTTGCTTGTCTTACTACGTTTGCTATAGTCAACGCGGATTTTTAAAGCATGTGTTAACGGTATTAACATGTGTTTGTTAATTGGTGAAAAAATATATAAATTCTCATTTGAATTTTACTAACTGATAGGCATACGTTTGTAAGTTAAATTTTCGAAGTAAGTATTGAATTGAATTGTACTGATCATGTTTCCCCCTTTTAGCTCAAACTGAATATTATAATATATATAATAGGCCTAGGTCCTATTTATTGATATATAAATTATATATATATATATATACTTATACAGTATATATACTTATATAACCAATAGTCCACACAATAATATATAAATGCTTAA
>NW_022687119.1:0-1224 GCF_011630105.1 Anneissia japonica | reverse complement strand
TGTTCGAAGAACATTTTATGCAATTGTACTTCGCAGCACTTCACTTGCAATTTGCAATTTCTAGTACATATGTATATGAAAAAGCTTTGTAAAATATAGCTTAGCTGAAGAAAGCATTGCTTAGTTAACTGAAAAGATGTCAATTGTTCTTGAGGGCAGGTTAGTTTCTATATCGCAGATGGCTCTGGCGGGCATGTTCAGAAAGTAATGGTTCATCTGAGTCCGGCAGTTTCTAGGTTGATGGTTCTTTTTTATGTAGGTTTGAATTTCTAAAGCAGTTGATGGTTATTCTGCGTGGGTTTGATTTTCTCAGACGTTGATGATTTTTGTGCAGGTCCTGTGAGGCTTTTTTTTACTATATTTGATGTTCCTTCAGGCAATGTTTGGCTTTTTTTAGAAGTTCCTGCAGACAAATTGAGTATTGTAAGAAGTAGTTCATCATTCAATGTAGTCTTGTGATTTTTGTGAAACGACAAGCGGTGTGGTAAAATTCCACTTTAATACATTATTGCATTTCTATAGGAATAATTGGAGCAGAACTTGTGCCCATGAAACGTTAACAATATTGGATCAATTCCACTAAAAAAATTTATTAAAAAATTGGATCAATTCCACTAATAAAATACATAAGAATTACTTACGACATGCTAAGGACAAAGCAAAATCAAGAATCATATTTATTTTTCTTAAGTTTTTCCAGTTAAATCTGGTTGATTGAGGAGGAACAGTGTTCCTGGGTACATAGGATATTCTCTTGACTTCACAATACTTGAACATCCTCCCTTTCCAGTTTACTTTGTTCAACTCGATTTTACTTGTGCAGTCAACTGGAAACAACAATCAAGTGTTGTATTTTTAGGACCAATGATCAAAATTATATTGTCCTTGATCTAAAGTTAAAGGAATCAGTTAAATGAACTATTAACAAAAAGTTTATCTTTTCAAATTTTAGCTTTGATGACCCAAAATTTGTTTTTATATATAATCTTTATATTTTCACTTACTTGGAGTTTTTAATTTGTCAAACCAATTTCATTGCATGCAATCTAGTAGAACCTAGATTTTACGTATGGTACGGGACCGGAGGGCGTATCTAAATCAGGGATTTGTAAAATTCATAGAGCTATTAAACAACTAGAGTGCTGACAAGATGGCGCAACAATGCAGAGTTATGTATGTGTACCATCCAAGATGGCCGTCGTAGTAAAGCGCCACCTTCAGGCT
>NW_022687118.1:0-976 GCF_011630105.1 Anneissia japonica | reverse complement strand
TTATTTGTATGAATACGGGATTCTGTGTATTTTTGCATTTTTTTTTTTTTTGGACAGACTTTGATTGAAGCCAATGTTGATGTAAAAACATCTGATGGGTATACTTTGCGCGTATTTGCAATTGGTTTCACCAAGAGGCGAGACAACCAAATCAAGAAGACTTCCTACGCTCAGAGCACACAGGTGCGTGCCATCAGGAAGAAGATGGTCGAGATCATGCAGCGGGAATGCCAAAGCAATGACCTCAAAGAAGTTGTCAACAAACTGTAAGTGAAGCAGCAACCACTCTTCATCAACAACCTTCCTTTAGAAATAGATGGATTGAATACTTCGTAATATATACCATTTCTAACTTTACTTAGCCTCCCCAAAGAAGCGAAACTCCAGGGAGGCTATTATTTTTTACCTGTGTTGCACTTCATGTTATCGTTGTCCCTGTCAAGATAGTAGTGATAGAGTATAATTTATATTCTGCTAATTAGGAAATTTACACTAAATACTATCATATTCCCATAAAAAAATCTAATTTAGTTGAAATTGTAATATTGTTTAGTGTAACTACAATAACTACAGTACAGACAGTAAATATCGCTTCGTATCTGCGCGTAACCTCTCATAGCCTGCTCGTAGGTACCGTTTGGAATGTAGCTACGAACCACTACGAAGGTCATTGTTATTTTAATTAGCTTTGCAATGATCGTAGGCTGGATCGTCGGGCTGATAATCAATGCGTAAACAATATTGAAATATAGTTTACCAGCTTTCAACACGTAAGCAATGTTGCAATTTACTAAATAAACAATGTTAGAACTTTATTGTTTTGCTATATCCTTATTATTAAATCGATCATGTTTTAAAACTGTGTTTAGTTCGCTAGCTGGGTGGGTAATTTAGTGGGCATTCAGTATGACATTTAGGCTTACGTACGGCCTACATTTTCCCCTATAGAGGAGGAGAGCAGACAGTAGTTATACTG
>NW_022687117.1:0-1042 GCF_011630105.1 Anneissia japonica | reverse complement strand
CCCCCGGACATTCCCCCTTTATAAAACTCGAATTTAAATACAAGGAATACATCAAGATTTATATCATCTCTTTTATGAAATCTTTATTAAATCAACTGCACAAGTATATATTGAAAACATGGAGGTATAATGATTAAAAAAGCGTACATGTAAACAGCAACAGCAGTTAATACTTACATAGTAATAGTAGGTAACAAAAATGTTACAAATTTAGCATGGTAATATTTAATAGCAACAAACATTAACAGTGCCAGGATGAATTACATATATTAAGCCATTAGGCTTACTTTATTTGTATTTGCTCATTTTTAGTTATTAATTAATTTTTATTATCAAATTGTCAATATTGTTAGGCCCTATGTGTTATGTTATAATTAATTGCAATTGCTAAAATATTACTAGTGACTATGTAATACTATAGAGGAATAAGTTTCATGGTAATACCCTATAATACAGTAAAGTACTGTAAAATAATAATTTTGTATGTTTGAAAAGTGTGTAAATAAACAATTAAAATGTATTATAAATTAAAATGTATAATTGAAATTATATATGAGAAGAAAATAGTAACTAAAAATTAGCAAATTCAAATAAAGTAAACTTAATGGATTAATGTATGTAATTCATAGAGCCTATTACCATTTAAATATTATTGTTACTTGTGCAGTTGATTTAATAAAGATTTAGTAAGAGATGATATAAATCTTGATGTATTCCTTGTATTTAAATTCGTGTTTCATAAAGGGGTGGGGGGAAAATGTCCGGTGGGTGGGGGAAATTGTCCTGTGGGAATTGTCCAAAGGGATAAACAGTCCGGGGGATTGTTGTTACTTGTGCAGTATATAGATTTATAATTATTTATTTATGTATATAGATTGAAGTGATTTGATAGGCTTAAAGTTTGGTGTTTATTTTGTGTGTGATTTGATGTTTCTTTTTGTATTTATATTTAATTTTTTTCCTATTGTAAACTCAAAAGTATTTCAACCTTTGTTGCATTTTGAGTATTTTATACCAAATAAATAAAATAAAAAATAAATAA
>NW_022687116.1:0-2278 GCF_011630105.1 Anneissia japonica | reverse complement strand
AGGATAAAATGGTCCCAAAGATAAATATTTTTTAATCTTTTCCCAACTATTTAAATGCCAAAAAATAGCAAAAATTTAATAAATAAATCAACATCAATCATGACATATTGTTATATAATTATATTATTATAGATACAGTGCACCCTCCATTTCGAGACCCCTCTAATTCCGAGACCACTCTAAATCGAGACCACTTTTCCAAAGACCTAAATAACAATCATCATCCTTTTAACACAAAGCTAGCCCTCTAATTGGAGACCAACCCAGAGACCCAGAGACCACCACAAATTTTCATGTCCCAAAGGGGGTCTCGAATTGGAGGGCTATACTATACAATTATTATTAAATAACTTCAATATTATCTTACAATAATTTGTTACAATTAATATTATATTAGTACTATTACTTCAAAATATGCCATTTATGGTGAGCTATTAGTTATTAATATTGGATTTTATTTTGAATTTCTAAATTCATATTTGAGTTGGAGAAATCTGATTTCTAAATGAAGTTCCCTACTCATTTCATAACCCATAGTGAAAAACACACTGTATTACATAAAACTGAAAAGGAACTATGAATCTTGTCTTGACCATCTATGAGAACAGTAAAACTATTATTAGATAAAGCATGTGATCAAGGAATTAGAACCAGTTTAAACTGGTCAAGGCAGAGGTCAATGGCATCAACAATGGACACTGGTCAGCAGGTTGCGCTGCCCACACACAAGTTCACTGTTCCAGAAACACGATAATAACAAGACATGATTTCTAACCAGCCGCAATTTCAATCCTTTCTGCATAATTAAAGATACTTAAGCACCAAGCTGTGAACAGATGGATTCATTTTCAATAGCTAAAAACTACAAACTAAAACCTACTTAAATGCATTCATTTCGTTTCATTTATAAACAGATATGAAGAAAATGTACAAGGCCAAATTTGTGTTTATATTAATTTTTCTACTTTTATTTATATGGCCTTGCACAGCTTTGATGAAAAATGCCCTTGGGTGAATCAAGTTATCTGTGTTGAAATAAAGTATTTATTATTATATTATTATATAAAATATTATTATTAATACCACTGGACAGGGAGTATTCAAAAAAAAGATAAGAAATATACTGTAACTGAAAATTAAACTTGATAATATACTTTTAAATTAAGCAGTAAATGGTTTTACATCTTGAAATAGGACCACGTTGCTGTAAGTACCGTATCTCTCTACTACTGTTCTTAGACTTTCATACACTTTTTTTTTTATAAGAACCAGTAAAATTTTGCCCAGACTCGGTGTTCTTATTTTTTGGCCGATTTAAGGCTCAAAATGTTCTTATTTTGTACTTATTTAACACAATTTTCAAACATACTGTAGAAAATTATTATTGTACAGCAGTAATACACTGTACTGGAATGTAGGAACAGTGGCCCCAGAAAAAAACTGCCCCTGAGACATAGGCCCCAGAAAAAAGGCGCTGGTAAAAATGGCACGAAATGATGGGTACAGTAAGTACAGTCACATCTACACATAAGGTATAAATATTTTTTTGTTTTTCTAGTTTTTTCAAAAACAAACATCTCATTTGACATTTTTACCTTTGCCTCAATTTGTTCTTATATTTGTTCTTAATTTTTAAGCAATTTCAGCCTCAGTGTTCTTATAAAATGTGTCCTTATAAAAAAAAGTGTAGCATAGGTCAAGTACCTAACTGATAAGCCTGTAACTCCAGCTTTAATTACATCCCTTTTTTTTTTTTAAATGAGGACAGCACTAATTTTTGTTCCTGGTACATTTTCTGTTCTTTTGATCATCTGCCAACTTTCTCTACTCCAGCATGGATCTGCCAAGGCTTATGAAGTGCTACATAGGTACTGTTTATGTAAATCGATGAAAATATTTTTGAGGTGCCATCTGTTCACTTATTAATATTTAGCAAAAAATGACATGGTTTTTTACGTTATATATTTATATAATATTTTATAATAATATATATTTTATATAGTATATAATATTTCATATATAATTTTTTATATAATATATATTTTATATAATATATAATTTATTATATAATATATAAAATATTATATATTATATACAAATTTATATTATATAAAATATTATATATTATATACAAATTTATATATTATATAAAATATATATATTATATAAAATATTATATATTATATACAAATTTATATAAATATATAAAATATATATATTATATAAAAAATATTATATATATTATATAAGGCCTATTATATAAGAAATTATATATTAT
>NW_022687115.1:0-811 GCF_011630105.1 Anneissia japonica | reverse complement strand
CCGAGGACGTCTCGGAAGCGATCGAGCAATGGCACCGAGTCCGAAGGTTTTGAGACGAGAGCGTCAAGCAGGATCGGGTCCTCGTTGACGTACGTGTACCAGAATGCACTCTCGAACGAATTCATGCCCCCTCTCAGTGCCACCAGGTTTTTGCACACGTCGACGAGTTCGCGAACGACGCCCGACCTGGTCGCAGAGTCTTTTCCGTGCAAGTCGGAATAGTCTACCTGCCAGAAAGAGGGAATTCCGCGACAGCATAGCATCGCCGCCACCGTGATCGCCGCCGAGTACAGGTCCGACCTCCACGACAGGGTCTTCACGTGCCTGTTGGTCATGACGTGGCTGACGTCCCTGAAGGCGACGGATGCGAGCTTCATGACGCTCCTGATCTCCGACTGTCGTGGGTTCGTGTCCATCGTGTAAATTTCGGTGTCCGCCGGGACGTACATCGAAGCCGGCGTTCCCGGGCGCACGCGTCCAACCGCTCCAAATTTTTCGACGTCTCTGCTTTCTAGCCGCATTCCGAAATCCTCCGGTTTCCTGTCGCATAACTCGGCCGAACCGAAATCGACGAGCCTGAATCGGCCGTCCGACCGGTTGTAGGTGACGTTCTTGGTGGTGATGTCGTTGTGCACCACTCCAATTTTCCTTAAGAATTGCACGGCCTCCAAAAGGTGCAGGTTCAGCGTCCTGATGCAGGGCACGAGTCGATATTTGAATCTGAACACGTGAAGATCGCACCCTTTGTTCGTCATGCGTATCGAACGAGCCACTCCGTAGACGAAGGTCGCTTGCAGCAGGAGCGGAGCGT
>NW_022687114.1:22611-32330 GCF_011630105.1 Anneissia japonica | reverse complement strand
TTATTATTATTATTATTAGGCCTATTACTATTATTAGGCCTTTTATTATTATTAGGCCTTTTATTATTATTAGGCCTTTTATTATTATTATTATTTTTATTATTATTAGGCCTATTACTATTATTAGGCCTTTTATTATAATTATTATTAATATTATTATTATTATTATTATTATTATTATTTGGTGCTTACACCTTGTTTATATGCGCCTTATAATTTGCCTATTATTATTATCATTATTATTATTAAATACAATTTTTTTTTCATTTTTTAACGAACATTACAAATTCACTTTTGGAGTTGAGCAACCAAATGTGGATTGACGTCTGTATACGTGCGACTGTAAAGTTTCCTTGAAACCCACCCTTGAGCATGAAGAAAAAATCGCCTACATTCGTGAATTCTGTATATAGGCATATTTAGGCCATCTAATTTAACAAAAACAATAAGATAATTAATTAGGTCATTTTCTAAAATAAAGATCTCTGAAGGTTAACCACAGAATTTACAGTACACTTAATATGTTATAGGTTGTAAAAACTGTATTGAGTAAAAAAAAAAAAAATAATCTTAATAATAAGAAATATTTCGCTGGACATTAGGAATTTATCATTTTGTGAAACAAAATGATAGGCTATGTCAAGTGTTATATTAAAAAGTGGCAGATTTAATGGGGAACCCAGTCAGCACGGGACTTCATCCTCCTATTTTTTTCAAAATAAAAAAAAAATGGAGAAAACAGAGAAAATTGTATTCAATTTTTAATCCGAGAGTGCTATTTCCGACCATCTAGAGGTAATCATAATTCTTTCTTACCTCAGCCCTAACAGTTGTGGGAGGCTGAAAATATAGGTTATGGATATGCTTTATTGCAGCAACAAAGTTTTAAATATTAAAAACACACTTCTGACCAATCTCCATGAAGTCATCCTCTTACTGCTTTTAGATCCATGATGACTGGATATTCTGTGCCTGGCTGGTAGATAGGGGTAATACTGGCGATGGTTGACTTTCAGAAGAGTTTTTCACCAGTACCTGAGACAAAGCCACGAAATCCTGGAACAAGTTGTTTCTCACCGCTGCTACCAATATACAAGTAACAAGACATGATATTCTTGAATGCACTTTGTTAAACTGTTCAGTGTAGGCAGATTGATTACAGCTCCCTCAGAAAATTTGGGCCCAACAAAACCTGAAAAGGTGCCAGAATCATGATCATATCCCTTTTCAAGGAGCACATTGCTTCGTTTGTACAGGAAGCCTCCAGAGCTAAACCCCGGTTTTACCGCTTGTAACCTGATTCCACCAGCATTGTTCAACACAGTTTGAACCATGAATTGTCATAATTTTGCTCAGACTGTCCCACTCGAGATGAAATATGCTGTACAGCTGAGGAGTGAGGGAAGTGGATACATCGTCAAGAGCTGATGATGAATCTGAACAAAATTATGACAAACATTCTTGGTTCAAAGGTGCTGAACAGTGCTGGAATCATAGTACAGGAGGTGAAACGCAAGTTTAGACCCAGCAACCAGGAGAAAATGCTCCGGAAGCTAACTGTCTATGCATGAAGCAAGATGCGCTCATTAGAGTGGACATGACTAAAGATCCTGGCATCAGTGTATATATAGTCTTGTTGGGCCTAAAACTGTCTGAGGGAGCAGCTATAATTCTTCCTGCGCTAAACTGTAGAGTGCATCTGAGAGTATCCTATCTGGTTACTGGCACGTGCAGTGGCGACCGTAGAGAAACAGCTTGTTCCAGGATTTGGTGGTTTTGTCTCACGTTACTGGTGAAAAAGTTACCCCTATCAACCAGCCATTCACATATTATTTTGTCATCAAGGAACCAGGGAAGCAGTCAGAGGAAACCAACATCCATGGAGATTTGACAGGAGTATGTTCTCAAATCGTTTGCGGTTGGTGGCTGCACAGAATCCCTCCCCTAATTTCATAGCAGAGGCAACCTATGTCCGTACTAACTTCAAATGATTTTAAATATTCTGGTGTCGTTTTAGCATGTTCCCCACAATAGGGTTTGTCTTAATAAACCCTAATGCATCAGAAGCGAATGGTCACTGCCAGTAAGGTAGAGTACTTGAGGAAATTTGACGTGGGTGAACATGTTGGAATTAAAAACAAAGAGATCGGTTAATAAAGCATGTAAAGGGATGTGTAATTAAGTAGTTGGGTCCACTTACCTATTTGGTGTGTGTTGCCGGAATCCAACGCTATTCTTGCCGACCATCTGTCGGCTAGTGTTCCTGTCAATGACGTAAGTGGGCATACTCCAAGGGAAGAAGTTCATGAGAAGCAGCGGGGTCCACATTTGGTAATACACCCTGTGCCTTTACCAACGCAAAGTTCCACATTCTCTGAAACCTCAATGGTTGTCGAAAACTATGGAGTGAGTGAACCGGTTGACAAAGGTCAGATACTCCTACCAGCTCAAAAAACCCTGTTGCGAAGTTACTCGCGAATACTTAAGGCCCAGACCGTCTAAATTTGTAGTTAAGTTAGTTGGGGGAGAGTGTAGTGTACTGCATTCTCAAATAATTCCTAATGACAACATTACTCTAAATACATTGGTTACTTATTTTTTGTTTGATATATAGGTCAAATGTTATACCAATAATCTATCTTCATTGAACATTCAAAATGGCCGGAAATATGGCCGCCAAATGTATTGCTAAGTCAATGTTTTGTAGTTAGAATATAAAACAATGCTTTACTGTATACATTTGATTTTATGTGATTTTTAGTTAATAAATTATATAAATTAATGATTTAAAAAAAATGGCCACCAAAATGGCCGCCAAATGTATTTTGAAGTTAAGGTTTTGTATTAAGAACTTAAACACTGCTTACTATATACATTTTGAGGTTCATTTGATTTTTTTAAATGATTTTTAGTTAATAAATTATACAAATGAATGATTTTCATTGAAAATCCACGATGGTCACCAAAATGGCTGCCGATATGGCCGCCAAATGTTTTGGGAAGTCAGTGTTTTGTATACAGCAATAATTGGCGTTTTTTAGAAATCGATCAGTTAAACAGAAACCTACGCCTGGGCACAAGGCATGATGCTAAGCTATGAGGCTAGGCCAAGGCCTAATAATTTCGGCTAGGACTAGCCTAAGCCTAGCCCTACAGGGCTGGTATAGCTAGAGCCTAGCCTTAGGCCCGAATCTCTCGAATACGGTTCGGTCTAGATCGGGTCAATTTTCCTCAAACTGTTATTCCCCCATTTTCCCCCTTTAAAAACCTCTGGATCTGCCCATTATCAAACTGGATAATAATTCCTCTCAATGACTAATCAGGAAAGACACTCGTCTACAAAGACATTATCTATAATATTGTAGATAGTTCTGAAAAGAACTGTTTCGATTGAGTTGCTTCTATCGTCTTCAATAGAATAACATCTGCGAAAATCCCAAAACTGTTAAATACTTATATGTTTTGGTTGGTGAGACTTGCTGGTGATTCGTTGAAAACTAAACAATAGCTGAGACTATATGTCACGGTTAAAACGACCATCTAGCGCTATAATTTGCGTATTTATAATGGAAGCAATTAAGCATGACTTTAATTAGCGTAATCATTGTGTGAGGTGTACCGCCATATAAAAACAAAATAGGCTAAATCATGCGACACACCTCAAACGATACGAACTACTTACGGTCACGTAAGAGAGGTGTCGTCAAGACAGCCCTCAATCTAGATGATTCATTGTGAGTAAAAATTCATTATTTTTGTTCTATCAATTTAATAGTGAATTGTTATAATTATCATAGGCTTGTCTAAATAATTAATTGTAATGAAATGAATGGTGGTTATTAGAAAATTGATTTTATTTGTTATAGTGCCACCTGTGTCTGTACCTGTGCATGCGCCTGTTACTGACCGATACCATGGGAGTTGAATAGTTATGTTATATGTGCAACGATAAACCGTCGGGGAGAACCATTATGTTGTTGAGGGCAAAAGAAGATGCATATTATTGAATTCTATTTATTAAAGACTTTACTTTTATATTTTAACTTGTTTTGCAGTGTACTATTATTTGTCTGTTACCCCATTAAGCCTCATTTCAGTTTACCTTTAGTGTGACAATTTGGGGGCTTGTCCGGGAAATTATAAGATAGAGGCTGAGGTAATAAATTTTATTCGACATAATAATTATACATGCAAAAGACTTAATAAGTAAATATACGAATATAAAGATATATATTGTAAAGTTGTTAATGTAACGGTTAAATTTGCATCAATATGGCATCTCATTTGGAAGTACAAAAGTTGATAGAAATAGGTAAGTAGTTCAGGTTATCGGGAAGAGAGTTAAGAGTATTTGTAGATGAAGAGAGACAGAAGTTAAATGTGCAGAGAGAGCACCTAGGGCAGAGATGAGGGAAGACGAAAAGAGATTGATCTTGAGAATGAATTTGATAAAAAGCGTGTTGAGGCTGATATAGATTTGAAAAAGGAGGCAGAAAAGTTACAATTACAACTTGAACAGGCAAAGGCTGCACATCAAATAGCCTCTAATGATACAATTATTTCTAGTTTCAAGGGTAATTTAAACCCCTAAATTACCACTCTTTAATCCCGAAAAATATGATATCGATGCTTGCATAAGTAGGTTTGAAAGTTATGCTAGTGAATACGGGCATAATTTCATTATTAATCTTACAGCAAGCTGGTCTAAGCCAGTTCCTATACATTAAAGAATATCCATTTTTAAATGAATCATTTTGTTATGGCTGCGAAAACAACCACTCACTGTAAATGGCTAGGAAAGGCAATACAATTGTTCAAATTAGAGTTCATTTACTTATCCTAGCGTTCTCCTTGCATTGTATGAGTTGATCCTGCATAAACCTTCTGGCCCTAACATCGCGTAGTTCACGGGATGAAGACCATCATGCATACATAACCATGCCGTAGATGTGCAGGGGCCTAGGACTAACATTTGTCGAGAAATCTCAATGTTTGCGGCCAGTATTCTTTACAGCATTAGCAAAACATAAAGACAAAAGTTTAATATATATACGAATCAATAGACGTTTACTATATACTTTTAAAACTAAATTTATTGACAAAAAAAGATCGACGTTTCGAGTCCATCATGGACACATTCTCAAGATCATGACAAAAGCAGACAAACCTAAGAAGGCAACATGGATTAAAAAATCACAAGATTAACACCCAGGGTTGGAAAATGGATCAGGAATGGGCAGCTAATTTGGGTGCTTTACTGCAGGGTACTGTCTTATTTGAATATTCTCTTCTTCCTCCAGACGAAATTAATAATTATGATAAAGTAAAACAAATTTAATGACAAGAAAGATCGACGTTTCGGGTCCATCATGGAACCATTCTCAAGATCAAGTTAATTGAAAAAACTAAAAACAAAAATACCAAGCAGTGACAGGAAGTAAGTAATTAATTTACATATCAATAGGGCCTACTGTGTGGAGCCATAGTGGAGCTAAGCAATAATTAGCCCTTCCAGATTAACTAGATAAACAGTTTGGCTTTGAATGAATCAGTTTGTTTGTTAAGTGTAGGTTTCAGTTCTTTGATCCAAAGCATTTCTTTGATTAAGCAATCAATCTTGGATTTGCACTTAGATAAAACCTTGAAATAATTAAGTTTCAGTAGCACTAATATCATGATCTTTTAAATGTTGGCCTATTTTACCTTTACTGTGCTCATCAATGCGTTGATAAAGGTGTCTACAAGTGTAGCCGACATAGCTTGCATCGCACAAGCCACATTGAAATTTATAAACAACGCATTGTTCATTAACAATCTTAAGTTTACTTTCTTTCGATTTCAAGATTTCACCTATCTTCCTGCTAGTGAATACGGGCATAATTTCATTATTAATCTTACAGCAAGCTGGTCTAAGCCAGTTCCTATACATTAAAGAATATCCATTTTTAAATGAATCATTTTGTTATGGCTGCGAAAACAACCACTCACTGTAAATGGCTAGGAAAGGCAATACAATTGTTCAAATTAGAGTTCATTTACTTATCCTAGCGTTCTCCTTGCATTGTATGCTTTGATCCTGCATAAACCTTCTGGCCCTAACATCGCGTAGTTCGCGGGATGAAGACCATCATGCATACATAACCATGCCGTAGATGTGCAGGCGCCTAGGACTAACATTTGTCGAGAAATCTCAATGTTTGCGGCCAGTATTCTTTACAGCATTAGCAAAACATAAAGACACAATTCTCAAGTTTAATATATATACGAATCAATAGACGTTTACTATATACTTTTAAAACTAAATTTATTGACAAAAAAAGAAGATCGACGTTTCGAGTCCATCATGGACACATTCTCAAGATCATGACAAAAGCAGACAAACCTAAGAAGGCAACATGGATTAAAAAATCACAAGATTAACACCTACTGTGTTAATTGTTCCTAGCTACAGTAGTTGGAGCTATGATACTGATAAGATCCATGCAAATAAATCTGCTAGATAAACAATTTTGATTTAATAGAATCTGTTTGTTTGTTAAGAGATGGTTTTAAATCTTTAATCCATAGCATTTCTTTAATGAGGCAGTCAAATTTTGATTTACGATTAGATAGAACGCTGAAGTGGTTAATTACTGCAGAAACACTAATACCATGTTCTTTCAGGTGTTTGCCTATGTTACCTTTACTATGTTCATCAATACGTTGATAGAGGTGTCGGCAAGTGTAGCCGACATAGCTTGAATCACACAAGCCACATTGGAATTTATATAAAACGCATTTTTCATTAACAATTTTGGGTTTCCTCTCCTTCTTCTTTAAGACTTCACCTATTTTCTTACTTGTAAAGACTGGAACAATTTCAGGTAAACAGGAAGGCCAAAACTAAACTTTAGAGGCAATCCTCAATAAATAAGCCAAATGATTTATCCAGAATAAATTGAAATGCCATGCCATTGGTTTAATTTAGTGTACTGGGAGAACGTTCCTAATATTGAGTCCAAATGGTGTGGTTGTTTTAAGTAAAAGTTCCCAGTGATTCTGTTTATCTTTGCGATTTTTGTCGCTCCAACTGGCATTATGGTCAATTGCAATCACTCTGAAATTTAAAATTGAATGACCAGCTAAATTGAAATGTTCGGCTACTGGTTGATCAAGCTTAGATGTTCTGATAGCTGATCTATGTTGTGTCATTCTCATACGGAGAGTGTTTTTTGTTTCTCCGACATATTGTTTACCACAAATATTACAATATATGAGATAAATGACATTTTTGGTGAGGTAATTAATTGATTGCCTTATCCGAAATATGTGGTTTGTTTGGCTGCTCTTGAATGAATGTGTAGAATCAAGCAAGGAGCATGTTTTGCATGATGAACCACAAAGATGACTACCCAAATTATGGTTGTCGCAAGAGTTAGTTTGCCTCTTGAATTTAGATCGTACTAATATATCACGAAGGTTAGGTGGTCTGCGATAGGCTATGAACGATGTATCCGGAAAAACAGACCTAAGACGTTCTGTGGTCTGTAGAATGGGCATATGTTTCTGTATTATAGCCCTTAGTGGTGTTAACCTAGGGTGATAAGTAGTGACCAGTGGCACTCTGGTCGATCGTTGACGTGGTTTGTACGTCAGTGTTTGAGCACGAGGTATGTCCTTTGCTTTTTTTTTTTATAGCATTTTCAATGGGTCCTCGATGATAATTTCTATTCCGGAGATGTCCGGATAGTTCTTCTGTTCGATTCTGAAATCTAAATCCGAAGAACAAATGCGTCTCATGCACAATGCTTGGCTGTACGGAATGTTTTTTGTACAGTGCGGGGGGTGACAGCTGCTAGGGAGCAGGTACATATGCTTATCCGTGGGTGTACGGAGAGATCAGTTTTAAGTGCACCATTTTCCATGGTCACGGTGATGTCCAAAAAATCTACACTGCCTGTGGATTTGTTATCAGTGAATTTGATTGTGGGATGAGCCGAATTAATATTCAATAGGAACGTATCCAAACTATCTTCACCATGGGTCCAGATCATGAAGATATCATCAATGTAACGAAACCAAAGATCTGTAGGGACAGGAAATTGACCTCAAATTGTCCCATAAATAAGTTAGCAAAAGATGGAGCCATTTTGGTGCCCATCGCTGTGCCATGAATTTGAAGGTAATGACCGTCGCCGAAAAGAACGTTATTATTGGTCAGAATCAGCACGATAAGTTCACGGAGATGTGATTTAGATGGGGTTTTGCCCCGAATTTGCTTCTAATTTGAAATGCACGCATTAACACCTTCTTCATGAGGGATATTAGTATATAATGACGAAACATCAAGTGTAGCCAGAACAGTATTTTTAGGTAAATTTGAAATTTGGTTAATTTTGCGAATAAAGTCCATAGAGTCCTGAATGTACGAGGGGAGAGCAACAACATATGGTCTCAATAAATTATCCACATATTCAGAGATTTTTTCTGTAGCAGTACCGTTGCCCGAAATAATGGGTCTGCCAGGATGGCCTGCTTTGTGGATTTTGGGTAGGACATAGAAACGTCCTGGTGCCGGATCGACCTGGATGAGATGGGGTCCAATTTTGGGATCGATGGAACCTTTTTTAACCATCTTTAATACAGATTTTTCCACTTCCTTAGAAATTTCCGGAGTGGGGTCTTCTGTGAGCTTCCGATAGTGAAGATGATTGTTTAGTTGTCTTAAGGACTCCTCTTCATAGAATTTAATGTTCATTACGACAGTGGCAGGGCCTTTATCAGCTGGTTTGATGATAATATCATCACGCTGACGAAAATTGGTAATGGCCTGTCTCTCATTTTTTGTGAGATTGTCGCAGAAATCTGGACTAGGAGTGTGGTTTTTAACGTCCTCCTCAATGGCCTGAATGAAAGTTTCTAAAGCTGGGCAACGATTCTTAGGGGGATTCCATTTACTTTTAGGTTTGAATTTGGTAACATTTCCTGTGTTATCCGTGGTGTTGCCGTCGGAATCGGCGAAAAATTCACTGCATCTTAAACGTCGGAAGAAAGCTTCCAGATCCAAAGATAGTTGTTGTGGGTCAGCCTGCCTCGGTTTTGGGCAAAATTTGAGTCCTCGGGATAGAAGTTTGGTTTCTCCTTCGGAAGTCTGACAGCTAATTTGAACAACTGAATCCGTGGTGTTGCACGGATTATCACTAAAGCGCCGAATGAACCTTCTAGGTTTACGTGAAAGCCAAACATTGTGCGAAGGTTGGATCACTTGTGTGGAGTGATATTGTCTCGACCAAATTTGTGTTGTCTCCTCAGGGAAAGTTCCATGGAAAGCTTAAGCAATCCTTGGCAATAATCTTTAGTTTTGTTTTGAAACTTAGATATTGGAAGGTCTCTTGTTAGCCTTCTATTCCTAAAGTGAATTTGGTTGTCGATGTCTTTGAGGAGTTTGCGGCAGTTGCCAATTAGGACCTCATTTAATCGACATGCATTTTTGTTAAGGACGCCATTCCAGCGGGAATGGAAGTCACGACCTGCGAATGGAATACCAGACCTGACATGAAATTGTAGTCCTTTAGGAGCCGAATTGTTAAAAACGATGTTCAAGATAAATAATAAGATGGTTACGATACCTGACGCGTTTTTCCAACAAGCGTCGTAGAAATTTGAATGTGTCCAAAGTACCCTCCAAAATTACAGCAGAGTTGGATCAAAATGATACAAACAGTAGAAAATGATATATA
>NW_022687114.1:21936-22533 GCF_011630105.1 Anneissia japonica | reverse complement strand
ATATATATGTGTGTATATATATGTGTATATATATGTATATATATGTATGTATATATATATATATGTGTATATATATATGTACGTATGTATATATATGTTCTGTGTAGTAGCAGACAGCAAATACATCTTAAGAATACCACAATAATTTTTAACTTCAATACCATATAGGCAAAACCTAATGAATTTTATTGTCAAAACTTGCATTTCTTGGACAATACTTATTTTAAAAATCAAATCTAATTTTTTTTATTTTGGTCAACAATTACGGCCCGGTGGTGACACTAAACAAGTATTTTTTTCGATTTTGGCCTTATATTTAGAAATAGAAAAATATATTTGTAAAATATTTAATTGTGGTCAAATTTTATCTGGACTAGCTTATTGTATATTGTTCAATAATAATATTGACATTGCTTTTAACACTAGTCTCCTTACTTCACTTTATGTACCGTAATAATTATAGAGAACCGAGCCCTAGCATGGATAATCCATTCATCACTGTTCCGCATTTTGCTGCTAGAATTCTTTTCTCTTCTAATCCAGAATCATTTTCCAGGTTATGATTGTTATGATTCTTGTTAGTATTTCTTGGGCCAT
>NW_022687114.1:17128-21892 GCF_011630105.1 Anneissia japonica | reverse complement strand
AGTGATGCTAAAACAAGTATATTTGGACTTAATACTAAATGAATTCATACTTTTTTTGTATTTCCAAACATTTTTTTTTTCAAAAGTAAAGAGTAAACAAAGACAAACAAATTTCATGATGCAGTCTACACAGTAGACCCAAGCGTAAAATTAAAATGACAATCTGTTGGCCAAACAAATTCATATAAATTGAACCATTAAACCCACGTATAGTTGCAACATAATAGTCATAATGTGGAAGCCCTTTCCATCCACATTAAGGCTGATAAGTAGGCCTATCAACCTAAACTTTTCAACTCTTATAATGACTACTGTCAGTGCTATCAGTCAGCCTGAAATTTACTTGATCTGTATATCTTTCTACGCGTCTGGAAATATTTCAAGGAAGACACCTATGAAAATATGCCTTAGCTAGGTTAGGCCCTACTAATTTTTTTTTTAAATAAATAATTAATAGCTATATAGGCCTGCCCACTGCCAACTTATACTGTAAAAAGGCATAGAAATAAATGATTGTGACTAGGCCTATCCTAGGCCATTGTAGGCCCTATGCAGGGATGTAGTTATGGAGGGGGAGCACTCACCTGAAGTTTTCCAACCCAGTCTAAAGTCAAAATTTCATGCCCTCCACCCACACCCTTATTATTAACCCACTTTTCCATCCATTAAATCCGCGCTTATTAATGTCTATCACCCATCCTTAAGTTTCCTACAGCTACAGCACTGTTATGTGATATATTATTATAGTCCAACTTCTTTTGCATACTTTGAGTCTTGGTGTGTCCAGCAACAAATCTAGATTTGGTTTCTTTCTCGTAGGCTGCTATGGCATACGCTACATCTAATTCTGAATTTACTACTAGGACTATGCCTAGATTGCCTTCATTTAGGCCTAATTCCTCTTCTCATTTTATATTTATTTTCTCTTTTGCATCAATGGTATCTACACGGAGGATCTTTTCCTGATCTAAAATCTTCGTCATCGTCTGCAAAATCCATTGTCATTTCCTACCTTTCCACCAGCCTAGGCCCCGCTAATTAGTAAATTACACTACTGCCGCACTTGCCTTGGAAAATCAGTTTGTGTTGCCGATAAGTTTCAGTTGATTATAAATATTCATAATCGAACTTGGTGTAGCGTGACAGCTAATGAGTTCACATTATGCATGAGGCGACTGAGACGAGGAAGACGAGACTACCGTAGTAGGCTGGCCGCGTAGTTAAAACGACAATTGTCTCCGTAACTGGCACCACTTATCAGGACACTTTTCAATACAATTATTGCAACCTTAAAATTGATTTAACATTTTGCCAAATGAAGAATTATAACATTTAACTTTCACTATTTACTTGCTTATTGATGATCTTGTATTGCTTATTTGTGCACAATTATCTCAAAAGAAAAGTTACGCCAATATTTACCGACTGCAGGGAGGGGTGATTTTTCATTATCTTAAAAAAAAATAGAGTTTGTTAAGAGCTGACGGTTTTAAGTAGCATGCTGAGTGGTAAAGTGCCGCAACAAAAAAGTGTTCAAATAGTTGGAAAGGTAAAATAATAAGCAGAATTTCTGTTATGCTCTTTATAAACATTTAGTGAATACCAATCACGGACACACACCAGGTCAGACTTTCTATCTTATAGAGCATTTTTGTTTCACTTTTTGATTTGAAACAAAATGACAGTTTGTACTTTCAATCACCCTCTATCATACACACTATGTGTTTTGACGTGGCTTCTATGTACATCTTATCTCGAAACATACACATTGCGTGTGCAGGGTAAGCTGAAATATAGTACAAATACTGTTGCAAGGAAACTGCCATCACTTAATACTAAGCACCGTAAGATTATGAATATTCATCGTTTCAAGTATTCCGATCCACTGTCGTATTATAACAACCATACCGAACTTTCTGAGGATATTCATCCAAGCCCTGGCCCCGGTCCCTCTACGAATACGCATTCAAACAACCGAAATACAGCTTCCACAAGATCCAGAACTAGTATGGTATATTTCAACGCACGTAGTGTTGCATACAAGTTAAGCGATCTCCAAGTCACAATTTCTACAGAAACTCCTAGTTTAGTATTCATAACTGAAACCTGCCTTGATACATCTTTATCAGACTCAGGGTTATCCATGCAGTAGTAGAGACAGGAATCGGCATGGAGGAGGAGTTCTTATTGCTGCCCACAAAGATCTTCATCTTGTTTCGGCCCATCAGTATGATGTTGATGGAATTGAAGTAACATAATTTATACAAAAAAGGGAAAATCTTAACTGGCTGTTTATACCGTCCTCCTAACTCTAACATTACATTAAAAAAAAAAAAAAAAAAAAAAAAACAAACAAACTTGAAACATGCATTGATTCCGTTCTTGCTGATGTTCACCTTTATCATAACGTGATTCTTGCTGGTGATTTTAATATTGATAAATTTAGATCATGTAGCTTATACAATAGACTTGCTTCCATTTTAGATATTTTAAAATTTTACCCAAATTGTTACTTCGCCCCCTGGAAACCACGGATATTTGATGAATTATGGCGAATTTTTATTACTTATTTTATAGGCATCGAGTTACTATAATATGACTTCATGTAGGCTATGATTTCTAATGTTGAAATCAGCTTCCAAAACAAAAACATTTTGAATGAAACAAGAAACAAAGAGTATGCAATGTAACCATCTAATTAAGTGAAATTCTATATTTTTTGGGAATTTTGCATGAAATTTGTCAACCACGCTTTCATGAACGAGGTTGCTTCACCTATCACTATGTATTCCAACAATCATGAGGCTATGTAAATGAGCATTTGTCATAACATATTATTATTATTATAATTATTATAATAATAATTATAATTATTATTATTACATATTATTATTATTATAATTATTATTATTATTATTATTACTATTTTTACTATTATTATTATTATTGTTATTACTATTATTATTATTGTTATTGTTGTTGTTGTGATGAAAAGTTAACACAAACAATATGGTGGCTAAACGAATATTACATGTAAATATTTTTTTTTATTTGTTTGTTCCCCGACAAAACCTATCGTCTTCCCCGACGGGGGCTATAGCCCGCAGCCCCCTCTGGCGCCACCACTGGTTGACGTAACGTTTACGCCTGTCACTCATGATCAGGTATAGCCTAGCCCTATATTGCCTAGTACTGTTAGGAGGCTCCGGGCCTTACAGGCGACCTAGCATCGTTTGTTGCGAATGCTTTTTCCGTTTAGCCTAGAGCAAGGCAATTCAAACAGAAGGACGCACATCTCGGGACATTACAGCAAAGAGTATAAATAGAACAAGAGAGCAAAGTCCCGTTCGTAAAAACGTCACGCCTGTGTAGGACGCCCACTAACGGCTGTATATTCTTTTTATTACCCAGTACGCCCGCTATAAACTCAGTAAGCAGAAAACAAAAGTACAGTATCTTGTGGAAAACAGATAAACAGACAAACCTACCGTGCGCGGTGGAGTACTGGGTAATAAACATAGAGGTATACTAAGAATACTAGGGCGCTAACCGCAATGTATTCGATGTTCGAAATACGCAGAACTGTGTGTGTGTACCATCCAAGATGGTTGCCATAGATTTAGCCAATCAAATTTCGCTAAGCACCATCGTTTGCATTTGCGCCCTCAACTTACTCAGAAAGTTCACTACAGCTAGTTACCCGTATGTTTGAAACTCGAGCGTTGCGGTGTTTGGGTGTAATGTACACGATTTTCATTTTCATTCCTTGGTACTTTATTTTTGAATAAGATGCTCCACTTGGCCTCGTTTTGGCTACAATAGTTTAATAATTTGTTATTACCATTACTCATTATCATTGATGAAATAATAGTCAGTCAGAGGGCTTATTAATATGTAATAAATTATTATTATTATTATTATTATTATATGTATACTAAGCCTGAAGGTGGCGCTTTACTATGACGGCCATCTTGGATGGTACACATACATAACTCTGCTTTTCTGTGCTATCTTTTCAGCACTCTAGTTGTTTAATAGCTCTATGGTAATAAAACATATACAAGCGTTAGTTGGCGTTCTACACTAGCTGCGTAGAGCGTATCGTTTTTTTACGCTCTCAATTAGCGTTGTTTATAATTCTGGCATCGACATTCTAGGCGCACGTGCGTCTCTACACGCTGAACGTCATAAAAAAACCATAGCAACCAGACCATAAACATGATTTCAATTTTGACGTTTTCTATTTATAAAGTTAAAATAATGAATAGATTATGTTTGAGGACAAAATGTCCGAGGGTGATGTTTTTATCTGAACTGAACAGACTAATTACATGTGAAGTTTTAATTAATAAGGAAAAAGCAAAAAATAAATGGTCCATGGTCGATCTAGATAAGTTTAAATAAATATATGTATAAATAAATGTGTGATGGTTGACTTCTACGGAAGACAAGCAATAGAAGAAAATGATAAAAAAAAAATAAATAAAGAATACAATAGTTGATGTCTGAACACTTATTATGAAGAACAGTAAAGAGACGTGTACTAAGTAATTACATAACAGATATATATTTCATACTATTATTAACTTAATATACTGTATATAATAACTGTTAAAATGTAGACTATATGTTATGTGTAATATATCTATGTAGTTTAAGACATTGTGATGAAATAAAAGTGGGACGATCCCACAAAAGAGAAAAAAAAAATTATGACAATAATAAATAATAATAATAATAATACTCAGCCGTTCCCTATTAGAC
>NW_022687114.1:14021-17100 GCF_011630105.1 Anneissia japonica | reverse complement strand
GGGCGGGCGAAAAGGGGGGGGGGCGGTTCCCCTATTTTTGGAAAGTTGATAAAATGGGAAACAAATGACAGAAAGAAAAACAAATAATTTATCGCCTCAGAGGTTATTTTCGGGAGTCTAGAAAACAAAAAATTCCCGAACCCTCCTAGAGTAATATTGTTTTGATCGGCCCCCCTTTCGGGCATATCTGGATCCGCCCCTGGTATCCTTCTACTCGGTCTAGTGGTTATGGCACCAGGCTAGTTATCTTGAGGTCGTAGGTTCGAATCCTACCCGATCCCCGCTACTTCGTGAGCGAAAACACTTTAATGTCATATAATACATTTCATTTTTCCAAGTACTCTTCGGTACGACACTGGGGGGTGGGGGATCAAATAGTTACTCCAGATTAAAAAATATGTATATCAATTGGCACATGTAGGAGCGTACCTTAACAATAATAAACAAGTTAACAGTGTTTCAAGTTAAAGGCACAAACGATACACCCACATACAAACACAAGAGACTGATTGATTGACTGACTGACTGGTTGACTGACTGATTATATTGATTATTTGATTGATTGATTGATGGATTGATTGATCAAGGTCGATCGATCAATCGATTCATTTATTGATTGATAGATTGAATGATAAACTAAAAAGCTGTTTTATACTAAGGATATCAAATGTGATAGTCATGATGTGATGTCATCGTCACGTATTTTTGTGAAATCAAATTTGGTAGTCTGTGATAATGAGCATACTCACTTTCTTTTAACCAATGTAAACTATAACTATTGATAATATGGCATACAGATTGATATATTATTATTATTTTTAATTATAGGAATGACTGAAATGCAGTTCAATGCTCTTAAATTAGATGTCGCTAAGTGGTATGACGCCCAAAAATGTCTTTCTATGTTGAAAGTGTTGTTTGGAGATATGGTGGACAATATGGCAGAAAAGAATTTCCACGTCAAAATTGTTGAATGATTTGAGTAAACAATACCACATTGGTCCAGATAATCTTACTCTCCTGCGTGATACCTTCAACATAACTAAACATTTTGCTTAAAAAGAAATATCCGTCGTTTCCGGATGTTAAGGAAGACATCATTTCCACAAAATTCACACCTCACAGACGAAAGCTAATGAAATTTGGAATGAAACTAAAGCCTGATGTAACAAGAATAGATGAATTGTATAATTCCCCAGCTCCTAAGATGTATCCGGACGCTTGGTGTATGATTAGTGATCTAGAAAAAAATTTGAAAATCGTCGAAGGAGAAATGGAGGAATTTTATATGTATTTGAAGCAGCTTAACCTCCTTCTGGCTTTAAACACACTAAAAGAAGGTATTTACTGGTTTTTTTTTTCTAATGGACAAATCGTTATTCTGCCGATGTCACAAG
Source organism: Anneissia japonica (assembly GCF_011630105.1). Classification (NCBI taxonomy): domain Eukaryota; kingdom Metazoa; phylum Echinodermata; class Crinoidea; order Comatulida; family Comatulidae; genus Anneissia; species Anneissia japonica. The sequence continues at coordinate 15,703 of NW_022687114.1, read as the reverse complement.
GATTTTGACTACCCTTGAATTCGGTCCCACGAGCCTAAATTTATACTGATTCCCTTCACACGGCTTTAAAAATTCGGTTTGGAGAATGTTGAATTCACTATTGACGCTAAGTACAAGCAGATAATTTACAGCTCCTGGGGAACTTCGGTGTGGAAAAAACCATCGACCATTCCCTTTGACCCTGAATTCATTTACTTGACTGTCATATAAAAGTTTATACTACCATAAATTATTACATATTTGAATTGCCTAATTTCTATATTATGTAGGCAAGTTATTAACTTATTTCGATGTGAGTTTGAAAAAAAAACAACATAACTCATATGATATTTTCCTAAGGAAACTCACATCGAAATAGAATTTGCAATACCGGCTGCTCAATGGTATTGGGATGCAACACTTGTCTCTAAGCGCAAGCTTGGTAGACTAGTGGTTATGGCTGGTGACTTCGCCTTTTGCCACCTTTGGGTAAAAAGCGAATATCAACATCATGCTGGGAATTTTTTTACACAGATTGTTAATTATGGATGCATATATGTTTTACAATTTTGTATTTGAATGGCGAAGTACTATACAGCAGTAGAAATATATATTTTCATTCAATCCGTGTACAGAGGCCACTACTGTACCCAGCCAGCTACAAAGCGACGTTGGCCCAACGTTCGTAAACGTTGACAAGCGTCGGGGTCGAATATAAAAAAAATCCTGAAACATTTGATATATTTGCATATCAACCCTATTTTTATCGTCCTCAGCAACAAGGAAAATCAGCAAAATTGCTGTACATTTGTCATTGACCAAGGAAAAATCATGAGATACAATATTTATATATAATAAACATCTCTTATTGAACAAAGTTAGCAGATTGAGGTATACAATACAAGGTCAATGCCATAGCAACCGTTGCTATGCAAATTAAAATATCCTATTTTTGTTTAAATAGTAAAATGAAAACCTGAAATCCACTGATATAAGTAAAGGTTGTTTTGAGATATGTTTATTAAATGTATTATTAATATTAACGTAAGAAAAAATTTGTTATCGCCACATCAATGAATGAACATCACTAGAATTGCTGTTTATTTGGTTTTGCCTGAGTATGTTAACCATATTCATAAAACCTATGAAAATGAAGAGATTTCAAGCATCCCGTATACTTAGATTTCATGAATAAAATGGGAAATTTAAATTTGCATAGCAACGGTTGCTATGGTGATTGAAGTTATTTTTTTTTCTTAATGTAATATTTATTTTCGAAGATTAACAAATATTTTGAGTAAATTTCACTAATTATTGATAATTAATATTCGAGTAATTCTATTTTTTTAAATATAATTTATCTAAAACTATAATTTATAGTGGGAAATTGCGGCCATTTTGAATGCCAAATTTAAAGGTGTTTCCCCAAGGGACTTTTCAGAAATTTTCAGAAAATATAAAAATTAGCCGGAGTACTTCCAAATTATCTTGACAAGTCGACATAGTAAAAATGTTATGTTGTCTTGGCGAGATAGGTTATTTTGACAAGTCGACATAATAAAAGTTATGTTGTCATGACAAGATACAATTTATATTATGTCGACTTGTCAAGATAATCTATCTCGCCATGACAACATACAACTTTTACTATGTCGACTTGCCAAGATAATCTATCTCGCCATGACAACATACAACTTTTACTA
>NW_022687114.1:0-13143 GCF_011630105.1 Anneissia japonica | reverse complement strand
TAGTGTTAATGCAACAACAGAACACAAATTAAATAACTGTTTGCAGTATTTTAATACTAAATTCCACATACGATCTGATAATAAACAATAAACATCATTTAAAGTCGCGCGCAAAATATATTGGCAAGACCAAATTTTGCCCTCGATAGTTTGAGTACCTAAACTAACAGACAGAATCTTAACGATTGGAAAAAGAATATTGATGATAACGATACAAAAGGTTACTAAACATATTGCCAAGGAATATTTTTATTTGAGCAGTATTGTTAAAAGAGGCTCTTTTCTTAAACTCATTTGGTTGTCTATTGTAATTTTGGACTATTTTTTTCTGACAACCTTGGTTGCAAGTTTTGCTATTAAAAGAATCTAGAGTAGCCTACCTCTTCTATGATACATGATCCTTTACTAACTGATAATGAAAGAGACAAACAATATGCTATTTGAATCCTTGTCTTATATTATATTTCTCTTAATGGTTATGTGTTTAATAACTTATTAAGTACTCAAAAAAAGCTCATCTCTCCTGGTGTACGAGTGTAATGAAAGTTTAAAGTTTAAACTTATGGTTTAAATTTATAGTTTAAGATTAAACTTTTGATCACAACACAAAATATTCTTATTAAGTAGTTAACTGTTGTAAGAAATGTGTATTTTTTATGTGCGATATTTTTTCTTAATATTTTTAAATTGTAATTATTGTATAGGCCCTAATAATAATAGCAGGATGTTATATTTGTATAGTTTTTTATTCTTCTTAATTATTTTATTGTGTTATGATGATTAAATAAAATATACAACAATACATAGGCAACAATGTTCCTATTTAACATTTGTTATCACTCTATTATCGGTTTTTATTTCAGAATTAACTAGCATTCGGGGTTTGAATACGTCGAATAATAATTACTGACAGCATGGCATCCACTGAAGGTACAAACTGGGTATTTCTGTATTTAATATAAAATTTATACATATGGAATTTTAATTAATTTATTCCTTGTGTTGTTGTATGTGAACAAATGCATTGTTACTATGTGATAGTTATCTTTACCTTTACTTCACATGCAAACACCCATTACTTGAGCACATTTGGTTTATTTCGTTAAAAAGTGATCCTTATTTCACCAAAAGGGTATTGTAAGAGATAATAATTAATATTTAGAGCTGGTCATATGTATTGATGCTGAATGTTTAATTTGGTAGTGATTTGTGGAACGAGCGTCCCATGGATCAAAATCTATACTTGCAAATCTTCACTTTTCTTTGGATGTAATACATGCCACATGAACATCCGTTCTGCGCACCTTTCAAAACATATCAAAACATCCGTTCAAAACAAAAATTAACTACTTATACCCTAGTAGCCAGACCAGGTTTTGTATGTACTTTGAGGTCCAAAGAATTTGACTTCAGAAATTGGTTTAGAATGGTATAAGAATCATTTTTGGCTTGGTAACACATTTTCAAAATGTGGCGAAAGGTCAAAAAGTCAGGGTCAAAGGTCATAGCTATAGGGTCGTCATATCGCCGCAACCACTGGTGGTAGAGAGTTAATTTTGGTGCCTCTTTGGTCAGAAAATTTATGTTTCTATTTGCTCTAATGGAACATTTAGCTAAAAAATGACCGAAAATGCTGTTTCTAACCTCTGACACGTTTAAATGTCATTGCAATAGTGTCATTATATCTCCGCAACTACTGGTGGTAAAGAGTTATTTGTGGTGTCAATATGTTCGGAACATTAATGTTTCTATTTAGTCTAATAGAAAATTTTGCTAGAAAATGACCGGAAATGCTGTTTTTGACCTTTGATATATTTCAAATGTCATAGTTATTGAGTCCTTATTATCTCCACAACGAATTCGATCCAACTCAGCCACAAGTCAACTCGGCCACAGTCAACTCGGCCACAAGTCAACTCGACCACAAGTCAAACTCGGCGACAGTCAACTCGGCCACAAGTCAACTCGGCCACTAGTTAACTGCAGCATATTTACCGGTACTACACTTTGAAGGAGTAATTCATGAAGTATAAACAAAGACAAGCCAAACCAGTCACTCGTCGCAAATTGTACGTTTCAGAGAAAATAGCAAAAACATGTTTGACTGTAAAATTTTTAAAAATCTATTTTATTTCACTAAACTGAGGTTTATGTATCTATACATCATGCTGTGCTGATATTTTTCCCAATTTCAATGTTAAAACAACACTTTTTAAAGATTTTATGATAGCTTCAGCATGAGAAATGACTGAAATCAAACTTTGAAGGCTGATTTCTCATATATTGTTCTTTAAACAGCTGTATACTTAAATGCTTGTAACTTCATAAGGAAATGTCGGATTTGAATGATTTGTTTACCATTTTATAGCTCTTATTTTACTCTTTAACCCTGTATTAATAACTCAAAATCGATTTTTGCGACGAGTGACTGGTTTGGCTTGTCTTTGCCACAATACTAATTAAGTATTACTATTTAAACTTATTGTTATTATTGCTGTTATTATTGTTGTTATTATTATTGGTGTTTTTATTACCGTTAGTTTTAATATTAATTATTAGTCTTAGCATTAACATTATTTATTGTTTACATTTTTGCTATTATTATTATTGTTACCATATAAATAATAAATAATTCTCGATTTTTTTATTCATATTATTATTATTATTATTATTATATATTAGTCTTATTATTATTATTATTATTTTAATAATAGTTATTTAAAAATTATTGTTATTGGTGTTTTATTGGTATTTTTCTCATATTATTATAATTGTTATTATTATAAAAAAAACATTATCTTTAATTTATTATTGTTGTTATTATTGCTATTGTCACCTTCAATATCGTTATTATCACTAATTAGTATTATTAAAATTAGATATTTAAATATCGTTGTTATTACCAATTTGTATTATTACTATTAGTATTGTTAAAATAAATAGTACTATTAATATTATTGTTATCACCTTTATTATCGTTATTATGACTAATTAGCATTATTAAAGTAAATATTATTAATTTATTGTCTTTATTGTTGTTTAATATTATTGAAGTAGAATGTTGTGAGTAAACAGAAGACGAACACACGACGTCAGTAAGATTTTCTTGTAATAATCATTATAATTAGGCCTACTTTTGTAAGTTATTAGCTACCTAAAAGGAGATATTATGGGCAATGCCTAAGCTCCACTAACCATGTTGGAATATTAATGTCCATGATACGTGGATGACAATAAGTAAAATGAAAAAAAATAATATGTACATGTATTATAAAATAAAATGTATAATTGAAATTAAATATGAGAAGATGTGAAGGGGTGGGTGGCAAAAGTCGGGGAGAAATCGTTCTGTCGAAAATGACACTGGGCAAAATGTATGTGGGCAACCAGCCTGCTCCCGATGATGACATAATTGATGTAAAATTGAATCCCAACACGATGTCGTGTAGCCTATCTTAATACTTTGAGTATATGTACAGTATACTGTTCTGAGATTTAATCAGAGGACCTTTCATTTTCTATAAATATTCAGTGGCAATTTTTATTTCTATACTATTATATAAAAAAATAAATAATAAAAATAAAATGTATTGAAATTAAATATCACAAGATGTCAAGGGGTGGGTGGCAAAATTCGGGAGAAATCGTTCCGTCGAAAATGACACTGGGACAAAATGTCCGTGGGAAACAAGTCTGCTACCGATGATGACATAGGCTTAATTAATGTCGAATTGTAGCCTATTTTAATACTTGGAGTACGTATACTGTTCTGAGATTAATCAGCGGACCTTTCAGTTTTTATAAATATTCAGTGGCAATTTTTATTTCTATAGGCCTACTGCTGTATTTATTTTTACGAATATGAATATTCTTATTACTACAGTTTTCGTCATGGATTTCATCGACCTTTTTATCTAGGCCTATTTTGTTTTTCAAAGGTGTTAGTACTGTCATTTTGGATATCTAAATTATTTTGCAAATATCATTACCGATTATCAATTTTGAAATTAAAAACAAAAATCCATTACCTCATTGCTATTCACTGCATTATTCCCAGGCCCGTAGCCATTGGGGTTCGAGGGGTTTCAAACGAACCCCTTTTTTAAGAATTGCCCTTTTGAAAGTTTATGTACAATTTTTAGAGTGATATTTCTAGGCATCTAAGGATCGAGGTCATGAAAATGAGTACTTTGTAATAAAAATTCTGTCATTTGTGGAAGTCCTAAAGGCAGCTGGTCTATAAGAAAAATTGTAAATTTACCATTTTACAGAAGTTTACCCTTCAACCCATTTTAGATTTTAAAAAATTACTAAAATTAATTCTTCAACCCATTTTAGATAAAAGAAAACAAACTTGAACCCCCTCCCTCCCCCTTTACAAATGCTGGCTACGGCCTTGGTTCCCTAATTTGTTCAAGTCATCTTTCACCGGTGATTCACGTCATTGGATGCATCCTTGTCACTGACGGGTTTCAAACATAGTCCCCCCCCCACCCCACCATTGGTCGAACAAATATGAAGGACTGAAGCGAAATGTCTGTCACTCAACAATTCCATTGTTTCTATTGTGGATAATTGATAATAGATGCTATGCGCGCCACCTAATTTTAACGTAGGACTAATTCTTGGACGTGAGAAAATAGTATCGAAATGCACGCCATCGTGCATTCATTTGATTTTAGTCCGATTCAAATAGGGCCTAAATTTTTAACATTTAAAAAGTTATATTGTGGTTTTTCTATTTCAATTTTGTATGATTAGGTCTACAATATGTACTCATGTTTCATGTCAGTGTTTTAACGTGAAAAAATTAAACATTAATATATGTGTTTTTCTTAATTATTAATATTGCTTAAATTGTTAATGTTACATTATTGTCAGATTTTATTCCATTCTGTAAGTGGCGGGTTTTCTCTAATGAATAAGAGTACAGTGTGAAGAAATGAATACAACGATCTCACGACGATGATCAGAATTTTACTAAAATATACTGTGTAATTTCAATCATATTGAAGAAAAAGGATGCAAAAATTGAGTAATATTTACATTTCATTTTAATTATTTTATTTGTTATATAAATAACTTGTGGCCGAGTTGACTTGTGGCCGAGTTGACTGTAGCCGAACTTTTTGTGGCCGAGTTGACTTGTGGCCGAGTTGACTGTGGCTGAGTTGACTTGTGGCCGAGTTTACCTGCTTCCTGCACAACTACTGGTGGTGAGAGTTAATTTTGGTGCCAATTTGTTCGGAGTACTCATATTTATATTTACTCTAATAGACCATTTTACTAAAAATACGACCAGAAAAACCGTTTCTGATCTTTGACATGTTTCAAGGTCATAGTCACAGACTCCTCATGTCTCCACAACCACTGGTGGTAGAAAGTTTATTTTGGTACCAATTTATTCTGAACATTCGTGTTTCTAATTAGTGTAATTATTATAATATATATAAGTTTGAAAGGCAAATGGGAAAAATGTGTATAAGAGACAGGTACGTATACTGTTCTGAGATTAATCAGCGGACCTTTCAGTTTTTATAAATATTCAGTGGCAATTTTTATTTCTATAGGCCTACTGCTGTATTTATTTTTACGAATATGAATATTCTTATTACTACAGTTTTCGTCATGGATTTCATCGACCTGGGAAAACCCATAAAACAGCAAACGGCCACAATTTCCAAAAAACAATTTAAATTAAAAAAGAACAGTAGAGAAAATACGATCAGAATGACAAAATAAACTAATCATCCACTGGAAGGAATCCCAAAATCTGCAGACGGATCCGTTTCGGCCTTCCAGGTCTCATCAGTACAGCTAGGGTACACACCTAATCGAAACGTTCGACCAGCTTAGGTAGGGACGAAACTAGTCCCATGACCACTAATGATTACAGAGCCAAACCAAGGCAATATATATACAAAGCCCAGGTGTGAATGCAAATAGTGAAGGCTCCAGAGTAAGCATGGATTGGGAAAGGTCAGAAACGGCTTTTCCGGTCGTATTTTAGTAAAATGTTCTATTAGAGCAAATAGAAACATGACTATTCCGAACAAATTGGCATCAAAATTAACCACCAGTGGTTGTGGAGATAATAAGGACTCAATAACTATGACATTTGAAACATGTCAAAGGTCAAAAAAGCATTTCTGGTCATTTTCTAGCAAACTGTTCTATTAGACCAAATAGAAACATCAATGTTCCAAACGTATTGACACTAGTAACTCTTTACTGTCAACGGTTATAAACAGCATTTCCGGTCATTTTGTAGCAAAATGTTTTATTAGAGCAAATAGAAACATTAATATTCTGAACAAATAGGCACCAAAATTAACTCTCTACCACCAGTGGTTGCGGAGATATGACGACCCCATAGCTATGACTTTGAACCTGACCTTTTGACCTTTCGACACATTTTGAAAATGTGTTACCAAGCCAAAAATGATTCTTGGACCACCCTAAACCAATTTTTGAAGTCAAATTCTCTGGACCTCAAAGTGCATACAAAACCTGGTCTGGCTACTAGGGTATTAGAGTATCCTATTCTTACCATATTATTAATTAAGACGATTGAAGCAACTCAAACGAAACGCCGAGACTTTTTCAACTACAACAGTTCTTTTCAGAACTACCGACGTGGTGTACCGCAAGCATCAACATACATGTTATTACTTCGCCATGCAAACCTTCAAACAATATTATTATTGCCATCAGTGCAACAAATGTAACTTCCAATGTAAATGAATGTGGTTGTGTAGTAGCCAGTTGTTAATGTGGTTGTGTAGTAGCCAGTTGTTGATGATATTATTCAATTTCATTCTTTTTATATAGAAATATCGAAAAATGACTTTATGTTTTTAAAAACGGATGTCTCAAGTTGGTATGACAGCCACGACTCAAGTATTACTATGTTCAAAGTGTTGTTTAGAAATAAGATAAAAAATGATGAACTATCAGAAATTAAAGATACAATGGAGTTGTTGAATAAATTGGAGTACTCTGATAATTTGAACACAGCAGATCTTACTCTTTTGTATAACACCATCAAGATAACACAACATTTTGGGTTAATACGACGGATCTCAAAACATATACCGGCAAACTCATTGCCGGATGTTAAGGAAATGCCAATTTCAGAATTCAGTGAGCAAAGGCAAAAAATAATGAAATTTGGGAATGTACTAACTAAAAAAGGTGTGAGGTTGATTAATGGATTGTATAATGCTCCTCTCAAGAATTACGAAAATAGCTGGAGTATGATTATTGATCTAGAAGAAAGAGACATTATTAGTGAAGGCGATGCTATGAAGACATTTATTGAGAATTTGGAAAAGCTTGATCTTCCTCTGGCTGTGAAAGCATTAAATGAAGGTATTAACTGTTTTACATCGTTGCCATGTCTCCGCTTATTTCATAAAAGCTTTTTTTTGTGCAATTATTATTTTCTCGGTATTTATGTTAAAAATTGAAAGAAAACTTAAATATTGTATTAGAAGAGTTGTTATATTGATACAGCTCATACTTCATCCTGATTTACTGTGATAATTTTGTACTTTAGTGTAAAGCATTATCTTGGTCACAACAGCATAATTAAAGAAAATCAAATTATGCTGCTCCTTATAATAATCCTGCATAAGTATGCTTATGATTGGTGCCTATTTCTATCTTGTTTTTTTAAATATGTTAAATTGTTAATACTTTAAGTTTAATATTGTATACGTTCTTTCTGTTTACAGAGGCTGTACAGCACCCGAGACCAACTAAACCAAAGTATGAAGGTATACTCGACAAAAATTGAAAGAAAAGTTAAATGTTTTATTATAAGTGTTGTTTATATTGACATGACTCATACTATCATCCTGGTTTACTGTGATAATTTTGTACTTTAGAGCATTATGTCAGTCAAAACATCATAATTAAAGGAAATCAAATTAAAATGCTGACTCTTAAAATAATCCTGCATAGGTGTGCTTATGATTGGTGTCTATTTATGTCTTGTTTTCAATATTTTAAATTGTTAATACTTTAAGTTTATATTGTATTCGTTCGTTCTGTTTACAGAGGCTGTAAAGCACCCAAAACCAACTAAACCCAGGTCTGAAGGTATACTCGACAATACTAAAAGCAATACTATAATATAGGGTTAAATTGTAGGCCTATATAACTTTCGTTAATGCAGCCCCTTCAAAATAATATATGATGAACGGCTTATTTTATCTCTTCATTATTTAGGCGCATAGGCTACAGAAAATAGTCAAAATGATTGGGCGTAGAAATATTACATTGAAGATAAAATTATTATGTCATTATCGATAATTTATATTATTATCATTAGGCATAATTCTATCAAAATTATAAGAATTTAAAGAAAATAGAATATTTGAATAATTTTTTATTCTACTACATTTATTTTCTATTTATTTCAAGGTTTACAATTTTTTTTTTTTGTTTATGATAAATGTTGTTTCACAGCTACAACTTCAAGGCCCAACAGTAAGCGACCAAACAAAACTGAGTCTCGAGACGAGCCTAAACCCAAAATTACACGTGTTCAATCCGAACCAAGTCCTGGTGAGATAATAGAAAATTATATTTAACGTATTAAGTTTTTAAAACGATTACAAAATAAAATTAATTTAGAAAATTTTCATAATTTCGTTTACTGTCAGTTGAATTGTGATCATAAATGCAACCTTCTATTGCCAGTCTTACTTGACCAGTACCACTGTATTTGAAAGTACTTTATATTATTTTTGAGTTTAAATTCGCACCGATAATGTTTACTAATATGCTTATAGCCGATATATGCGCCTCCAGAGAAATGCAGGTTATGTTGAAAAATATTTAATCATTAAATCAATTGAGTAAACACGTATAACATATTCAAATTAGGTTTGCTACGTAGCATTGTAATACTTTTTTAAGCGTATATATATATATATATATATATTGTATATATATATATATATATAAATATATATATATATATATATATATGTGTACATATATAGGTCTATATATTGATTTTGTAATATCTTTCAGAAATCACACATCAAGAGTATGTCCAACTAAAGTTTGTTGTGTCAAAGCACTGGAACTATGGAAGTATTAATATGCTGAAAGTTTTACTACGACAGTTTGTGTCACAAATAGGTCAGGCAGAGTTACAGAACGCCAGCGATGTAATGGGTTTACTTAGATTATTGGAGGGAGTAGGTGTGGTCAACCGTTCAAACCCTGCAATCATCTTTGAAGCTGTTAAAATTTGTGGCCTTGAGGGGGTAGAATCAGAGATCAAAAAAATTGGTCCTACATTTGAAAGTTTTACCCTAAAAAATGTGAAAATACGCATATTTTCCCGTTATCGTCAAAAATTGATCAAATTTGGCAAAAAATTGAAAACGTCTTCTGTTAAGACGATTGGTGAAATGCACGAAATTGATGTGAGTGTACACAAAGGGGATCCGTGGATTTTAATATGTGTACTGGAAGAAGAAAATGTAATCAAACATAATACAGCGAAGGAATTTGTTGAATTATTAAGGAAGTACAGTTTGAATGATGAAGCAGCTATATTAGACTAAGCTGATTGTACATCACTAAAGTGATACTTATGGCGTACTATTTAAAATATAGAAAACATTTTCTGAAATTAATCAGTTTTATAACAATTTTATGTTGAAACACAAACAGAATGTAAATAATCATAGCACGTTTTTTAGTGTTGTGCTATGTTTAATGTAGTAGTACCTGCGTCAGTGATTTTTCCACGTGTGTGTAAGCCTATGTTGCATTACGTTTTGTAATAATTGTGTGAATATTTTCAATAAAAAACAATTATTTTGTAGTTGATTTGAAATAGGCTTAATAGATAGAGTTAAGAAGGTAAAACACTAAGCTGTATACGATATTGAATATATGAAAAGTGTAGGCTGCCGGCACATTGCCTCTGACGATTAGTGATAACAAATTTTCACAAAAACGTGATGCAATAATGGCAAAATTATTATTTTTTATTTTCGCTAAATATTTCATCCGCTCCAAATTGCTTTCCTATTCTTCTTTCTTTGTATGCATCTTCCATATTTTCGTTAAATTAAATTTATTTTTATTTTTCTTAATACACATTTAAGCATAATACTTACAGTATATAAATATATATTTATATGTATATCATAATTACCGACAGATTTTTTACACATACATTATTAATTATTTAAAAAAAAATAAAACTCTTAACATTTAAGGGCTGGTCTCTATATACTTGTTCTATAGTTAACATAATACAATCTTTGTTCAATTGAAAGTCGTAGATATGTCCTGCTCTTGACCGCCCTAGACCACCACCATAGAGTCACTCTCAGATAGGCTTATCTTCATATGACTTCTATGAATGGATACTTGGCTCAAAGCAAGAAATCAAGTTGTCTTTACCCAGTACCGTTCGTGTTTTTATCGGCGGGAAATTTTATAAATATATTAACTATGTTTCTCAGTGTGTTAATATTTTATTCATCAACTAATTATTACTGTATATTTTAGTCAGTGTTTTTCAAATAACTATGTTCTCATTTAAGCTCCCTTGCTGCGATGTGAATACGTAAACCTGAATATATTGATTGATTGATTGATCGACTGACTAACTTACTGTCTGACTGATAGATTGATTGATTTTCTTTAGTTTTTCTCTCTTAAAATTCTTATACAGTATTTGTAATGTTTTATTTATTGGACAGTAGTTTTGACTGAACTTTCATAATTGCTTTAGCTGATTTGAAAGAGGCCTATAAGATTTGGAAGTTATAAGTTTAAGCTGTAGCGAAATATTCGTAACAGTTTGATTTAAACAGAAATTGATTGATTGATTGATTGATTGTATTTTTTATTTTGCTTGATTATAATTTTTAGTAATGGAATTTAATTCTCAATGTGCTAATATTTCATTCATAAACTAAATTGTACAAGTTAGTGTTTTTCTAATGAATTTTCTCTCAATTCTGAGCTCTCTTGCTGCAAACGAGCAATTTTATGTACATATATTTTTTATGTAAATAAATAAGCCTGAATATATTAATTGATTGATTGGTTAGTTGATTGATTGATTGATTGATTGATTGGGTTATTGAATGATTAATTAATTGCTGACTGACTGACTGATTAATTAAAATTCTTATATTTTGTAATTTTTTTTATTGGACAGTAGTTTAGATTAGACTTTCCTCGTTGCATGGTTGCTGTTTCGCTTATTTGTATTCATACTGTATATGTATGAAGAATGGAAGAATGTAAATGTTTCTTTAAATTGAATTGAATTGAAATAGGAAAAAACTGTTATTGAGCTTGACATAGTTCCCACAATAATAAAGTAATATTTCTATTCCTCTCTGGTTGTACCACAATTTTTTTGCTTTAGTACGTACTGTGCCATATATAAATTTTGCAACGTTTCAATTCACTGAAAATTGTTATTGTAATTCGAATAACTATTTTATATTTCCAAAGGTATATTTTATTGATTTTTTAGTATAATTTCTCTATGTAATATTTTTGTTTTCAAAGTAATTGTCACTTTGTAAGTATTTTAATTTTGGAGATGAATGTGCATAAATAAAACAAAATCAAAATTTAAAAAAATGAATAAATAAATATAATAAAAATGTGAAAAAAAATCAAGCAAAACATTTCTATCAAATTAACCGTTTTAAATCTGGTGTAAACTGTTTGCCCTTAAATCACTTTAATTGGTCCTCACATGTACACCCCACCATAGACTGACACCAAATATTAGGAGGCACATTATGGTCTATGCTTCGGCAAAGCATGGAACAGTTTCAAGCATGGGAAGTGACCAAAGTGCCGACCAGAAAATCCCAGTGCAAAAGAAAAGGGGAAAATTAAGTATGCAAGAAAAAAGAAAACAGGAAAATCAACAAAAACAATGCTTTTTCCAGCTACTGCAGGGAAACGCCAATAATAATAATAATATCAATAATAATAATAATAATAATAATAATAATAATAATAATATTAATAACAATAATAAAAACCATAATAATAAGGATAATAATAATAAAATAATAATAATAATAATAATAATAATTATTATTATTATTATTATTAATTGTTAAATGTAATTCAGCCTATATAGGCTATACTAGTCAACACTTGATTACTAGGATTGACGAACACCTTGGCAAAGACAAAAATTCACACATTTCAAAACATCTGGTCCGTCTGGAATGCCAAGATGGTACAGTGGCTATCAGTTCAGATTTACTCACCATACACGACGTTGTTGTTTGTGGGAGTGTATGATGACTTTAGATGACTTTTGCTGTTCTTCTATCCTAAACATGGCCTTGGTGTTCTTCGAACCTAATACCAGGGCCGGCGGAACGTTTTCAATGGGGGGGGGGGCACTTATAAGATGAATAGGAATATGAATCACGTAGATCTGGGAGTCAACATTTTTTCCAAAAACGAAAGTGGATCCGGGTGTCCTCCCCTGGAAAATTTTGATTTCTAGATGGCGGGAAATGACCTTTCTCGACTTATGAGCTACAGTAGGTGTCTAATGACTTTGTTTTCAAAATTCAAGGTTTTTCCCTCTTGAAAACGGTCAGGTAAACTTTCTTATACTTATTACAGTAAATTGGCCGGTTATGTGTAGTTAATAGTAGTTGCATACCGGTACGTATTCTTTTTTTCAGTGAATCGATAAGCTCCAAAGAAAACTGAAGGGGGTGGGGTGGTGTCCGGGGTTCTCCCCCGGAAAAACATTGATTCATAGAAGGCGGGAAATGAGTTTTCCCGACTTCTGAGGTGTCTTTTAATTACTTTTAAGTTCTTCAAAATTCAAGGTTTTCCCCTCTTGAAAATTATAATGATGATTCAAATGAACCCAAAGAGAAAAGGGAGGTTCAGGTTGTCCCAGGAAAAATGTTGATTTTTAAATGTTTGGAAATGAGCTTTCCCGACTTTAATTAAGTTCTTCAAAATTCAAGGTTTTCAACTCTTGAAAACGGTCAGGTAAATTGTTCCCATTGTTATTACAGCAGATAGGCCTTATGTGTGTATACATACATAAACAAAGTGAGTAGTTGCATACCATTTTTCCATGAATCAATAAATTCCAAAAAAGAA
>NW_022687113.1:0-576 GCF_011630105.1 Anneissia japonica | reverse complement strand
TATTTATTTTACTTATTCAACTTTAAGCACTAGTTCCAAGGATATGCCAAACAGTGAACTTAACCCAAATTTAATCCCTTTACAAGACAAACATACACATGATGTCAGTCTCATTATGAGGTTTAGGGAGTGAAGTTGTTTTTGTTCTTGAGAAATAATCCTATTACCATGACAGGAATTGATCCCAAACCTTGGGACACTAAAATTAATAGACCTTTCCGGAGTATCAATCAAACTTAACAACTGACTAATCAGAACAACGCTAGGAATACGCACGCGTCTTACAAACACACGTGTTGTCCCACAAACGCACGTGTTCGCGTATGTTTTAACACTGCCGTCTTGTGGGGCCTTAGCAACAAAATCCAAGGGTGGAGCTTAGCGGAAAGGTCCATTGCATACACAGTACTTAATTTTTCAATTAAAAATCTTTTTAGTGATTATAACTATATTCCGAATATTTACAATGAAAAGTATTTAAGACAAGACTTTTTTTTTATACATTGTTAGTGAACCCGCTGCCCGCCAATAATGATGATTTTGAATAAAAATAAAATTTTATTTTTGGCCGATCAG
>NW_022687112.1:0-522 GCF_011630105.1 Anneissia japonica | reverse complement strand
TTCTAAATACAAAATTTGACTACTAGCCAGTGAAGATCAAATAAGAACGGCCATGGGTTAGGAATTAATTTATGGCGAAAAAACAACCTAAGAAAACAGCCGAGTGAGTACTTTGTATGCAGCCATGCGATCATCCACAGGTGGGTGGCTTGTGAGAGCGTGAGATCAACATAGACATATTTTGTATAGGTTATACACTTGTTTTTTTCTTTACATGGGTTTGGCTGACATTATTTTGAATTGCAAACTTCCGCGTCGCTTGGGTCCGTCCGTCGCACTACACTTGCTAAAAATATTGATTTTTTTTTTTTTTGTGGGGGGGGGGATTTGTATGACTACAATTATATCGTCATATTCAAGTAATTATAATGTATAAAAATTCATTAGTTATTAGCGAACATATCATTTACCTAATAGATTTTGTAGAGACGCAAATGGCGTATCGCTATTCCAGCCTCGTGACGTCACTTTTCGAGGTAAACAACCGAAGGTGACAAGCGGCTAATAATAGGCTCCCAGCGG
>NW_022687111.1:195-992 GCF_011630105.1 Anneissia japonica | reverse complement strand
ATATACTATTGCCTCGCTGACCTCAAACGAGTATTTCCGAGGTAAATTTTTACACGGTTAGACAAATTAAGTTTGTGCTCGAATGCGGGGACCCCCCGTGGTGTAAAGCCGTGCGTTTACCTGTCATATACACGGAATTTAATAGGCGTGTATGGCTCGAACACACCCTCAGAGGTACAAACAAAAAACTCAGTCTTCTTTTTGTTCATGCAGCTTCAGTTTGTTGCCTAACAACCACTACTGAATATCAGCAACACAGAGGGATAAGGTCTGTAACGTGGCGACAGTTCTGCTAGCATTGCTGGGGTCAAAAGTTACATAAAGTTGAAAAAAAGCGTGAAAGAAAAAAAAAACCACTATATAATAATAATAATAATAATAATAATGATAACAATGGTAATAATATTAATAATATAAATGATGATGATAATAATAATAGGCTAATAATAATAACAGTATAACTTACAAAACAATACAAATTCAATAGCTAAACAATTTATGTCATAAAAGTAAAAATGGGCGAAAGAAAAAAATAATGCCTGATAATATCACTGTAGGGACTGAATAAAGATGGGCCAATAACTGAACCTTGGGGCACTCCATAGAGTAGGGGATGTGGGGCAGAATATGAACCAGAAATAGAAACCCTACTACTTTTACCGCATAGATAGGACTTACTGTAATCAATTCAAGGGCACACTGTGTAATGCCAAAAACAGATTCAAGACATTTCATTTCATTTCATTTCATTTATTTATTCGACCAATACACATTTACAAAAGGTACAGTACAACAAA
>NW_022687111.1:0-178 GCF_011630105.1 Anneissia japonica | reverse complement strand
AGCAAAATTTTACTATAACTCATTGAGAGTCAGCTGCCCCATTAATAAATATAAACATAAAAGGCATTTAAATACAATACAATAAATAACAGAAATAGGCCTATCATAATTTAAAAAAAAAAAAAAAATTCAAAAATTGCTCTTACTTAGTATGTAATAACTGATATAAAATTTATAT
>NW_022687110.1:0-888 GCF_011630105.1 Anneissia japonica | reverse complement strand
TCGCTCAGCCTGACGGAGTATATGCGAGGCGAGAACAATCTGAGCACCAGTCGATCGAATATCACTTCTTTTATCCCGCAGTCGTCATCCTGTTCGACGCTGGGATTTCGGAACGATCGTCTGCCGGCGTCCGTGAACAACCAGGAGTGCGTGTAGTTGCCGTTGGTTCTCGTGAGCGAGAAGTACTTCTCGTGCAGTTCGTCGACTAACGAAAGCAGGCTGTCCACGGCGGTCACAGCGTCTCTCATCACACGCCCTTCCCTTTCGTCGTTCATCCTCGACTCGAGAATCCCCTTTACCCGGACCAGGTAACGGTAGCGAACGAAGTGCGTTATCCCCGCGTTTGCAACGACGTCACCCGCCAACACTTTATCCACATCGCAGCGTTCGCGTTCGAGAGCGACCAGAAACTGGCAAGTCTGGCCCGACCACTTGAGAGCGAGGCACGAGCGCAGATATTTCAGGCCGCATGCGTACTGCGCGAACGACTCCTCGGACATGAGGCACCTGGCCATCATGGTCATGCCGGAAACCACGTCTCCGTTGTCCACCGGACTCTCCGGCAGCTCGCTGTGACCGTACGCGACGGCAGGTTTGAACCTGCGTTCGCGAGGGTCGTAGAAAACTTTGCGACTGGGACGAAGGAGACACGATTTCCTGGTGAGATTCTGACCGGCCAAGCAGTCGGCGTCGAACTCTCCGCAAGTCATCTGCGTCACGAGCCGGTTCAGCGACGGGGTGTCGGCGAACATGCGCTGGTATCGCGACGTCGAGTACGTTTCCGAATCCAGATATCCGCTTCTTTTCATCACGTCTTCTATGAGGACGGTTCCGTCGCTCATGGTGTCCAGGTCGGTCACCTTGATCTCGTTCCAGGGCACGTTGGTC
>NW_022687109.1:0-1738 GCF_011630105.1 Anneissia japonica | reverse complement strand
AAAGGACAACCCCACCCCCCCCACCTCCCGTCTGAGAATCCTGTGGGAAAAGAAGAGACTGTCATTTTTTTTTGGGCATTTAGAGTTGAATTTGCACCCAGTTGAGGTAATTGGACCTCTCTTTGGGGACCTTGGAGTCCTGATCAGAGAATTTCTGGCGCCACTGCTGGTAAGCCCACGTACAAGTACAAACCCACACACTGGCAAAAGCCAAAGCAGTCTTAACCACCCTAAAAATTGTCCCAATTTTTGCTCAAGAAGGGTGAGGTTATACCAAAGGTAAATATATTAAAAATACACTGTCAATTTTAAGCTAAAAACAAAACTTATAAAAAATGTAATTCAGTATATGAAATTTTGTACATTGTATACTTAAGTATTAGTTATTAAATTTCAATTAATAATTTGAAATACCGTATTTATTCGAATAAACAGAATATCTTTAAGCGTGACCCCACCCAACCTGTGCCCCTTAATCTGTAACAAAATAAAGATGACATAACTCAATGAAACTATTTCAGTAAAATGAAAATTAAAAATAAATATATAATACATAATAAAAACAACTACAAAATATTTTATGTTATGCTGTTCAGCGTAAACACATGCTACATATTTTTACAATAACCTTTGAGTCACGGCTTAGTTTCAAGTATATAAAAACAATAAATCTGACCTATGTTAAACTGCTGACAGAACTCTGAAATGCAGAAAATAAATTTTGCCATATCATTTGTTGGTAAAAAAATAACCCACTTAAAAAGATCTTTATCATTTGATTTGTGATTACCGCACGCCACTGATTATTTACGCCAAGTATGGCAAAATAATCCATATTTTTATGTCCATCATTCAAATATAATTTAGTTTAATTTCTATTCATTTTCTTCAATTGCATATCTTGACCTGTTTGTGGTTAAAAATACAATGTTTACATTCACCAAATGAAGATGTTTTATTTGGAAGAAAGGTAGACCTAACTTTATTTTTTAAATTATATAACGACAAATTCTATTTTGATGTTTTTATAAGGCAAATAGTGTTTTTTTATACATGCAATAGAAAAAGTATTTTAATTCACCGTTCCATTTTACTTGGCTTCACTTCATTGAATTAATGGAACAAATCCTTTAACTCATGAAAATATGTTTTCCATTGCATTCATGTATTTTTTGTATATGCCCTGACCTTTAACATCGATATGCGCACTTGGAACCATTTGAGGGCTTAATCTACCAAACCTTTTTACTATTAATCTCTGTCCACACTATCAAATTTTCTTTAACAAAAAAACTGGTGTATGCCCATATATAGTCATGGTGTGCCCATATATGGCCAGGATGTGATGTCATCATGACCATATTTAGGCATGTCACATGATTTTGTCAAATGAAATTTGATATCTGGACAGGGTTTTATACTGAAGCATGAACCTTACAAAACAGCTATTTTTTGAACAGCTGTTCTATTTATAAATATGTGTACAAAATATAATAATTAATTTTTGTATTAAATTGTATATAAATAAAATGCAAACACTTTGTTTAAATGACAAATTATGGATTTTTAAATGCTTTGTTTTGTTTTTTTGTATTATACTACATGTGTCCAACTCAATTACTATTTACTAACAAATATAAAGCTACCATGTTTAAACTGTTTGTAATATGGCAAGAAAATGATAAAATGTTACCAGAAAGTTATAATAATATGTATAAGCCTAGATATAGTTCTAATA
>NW_022687108.1:0-754 GCF_011630105.1 Anneissia japonica | reverse complement strand
GTTCTATTAGTGTTTTAGTATACTTTAACGGCTAAGATTGACGGACCTGGTGTACCTAGGCCTAGTCTAGACACATACGTAATGTAGGCTTCTCTTTGGGCAACACCGTCGGACCTGGTGTAGGCCTAGACACATCTGATATACTGTACTATAATACCATTACGTAAAGTAGGTTTCTTGGCCTACCACCAGCCTGCCGTCAAGCAATAAAACGTGTGTTTTGTTGCAACATCATAAATGAACTGCTCACATGACCTCTAGGACCACACTCCCGAAAAGTTTATTTATTGTTTTGAGCGAAGCGGTTTCAAATTAAACTTGTTTCAAAATTGTTTGAGTGAACGTAACTATGAAAATAGTTATTTAAACAACCCAAACCATTGCTTGATTGTCATAGAAAATGTAGTAGAAGAAGAACAGTACAGCACTGTATACCTACAAAGAAAATACATCTTAATACATCATTAGTAGGTAGTGATATTTTTTATTGTACTGTATGCAGCAGTATTCACAGAAGAAATGTACACAAGTGTGTTTATTCTAAGAATGTATTGCAGTTTGAATGTATTGCAGTTTGAATGCTGTAGGCCAACTGTTAATTTATTGACCTATAAACTAACCTATGGCTATATGTTAAGGCAGGGAATATTATTACTCCCTGGTTCAGGGCAATCCTATAGTACCAGGCATTCTTATAATGATCTGTTATGAAAGAGGTCAAAACCTTGTATAGTAGGATTAGTAATGTTGATCA
>NW_022687107.1:272-4112 GCF_011630105.1 Anneissia japonica | reverse complement strand
CGGGAAGTCACGGGAGTCTCCTAGAAATCGGCACAGACTTTCATAAGCATTTCCCGGAAACAACCCATGTCACATCTATCAAATTCATATTTGCATGTTTTTTTACTACTTTATTATCATTTGTCCCACGGAAGTCAGTGCCTATGGGTATCACCATGCGCAGCCAAAATCAAATTAAATATGTTAAGAAAGCTCACTTATCAGGGAAAGGATTTATGAGGGACCCCGCATATCATTTCACACATCGTGGTGGTGGAGGACGGTGTCCTTGAGAGTGTAAGATGGGCCAGTGACCATCCAGAACTTCTGAAAGTGTCCAGAAGATGGAGGTCTACTGAAACTCCGAAAATTCAGGCATTTTAACAGAGTCGTATATTCTGTAGAATAGTTTTCTTCCTTATTAATTGTGCATGCTCCGGCCCGACCGAGTACCTCCCCACCCTCCTGATATAATTTCTACCACCCAGGTTAAAAAAAAAAATTATTGCATTTTCTCTAGCATTATAGGTGTGGCGATTATCATAGGTGTTTGTGCCTGCATCGTGTCTGCTTATCATGAAAAATCAAAGTTCCTTAAATCTGCAAATAGAATCAAGGCGTACAAACCTGAAATGGAGAATGACGGGTTACCTAAATTAGTGCAGGTCAAGGTTTAACCTATAGCACTCACAAACCTGTTGCAATTATATTGTGACATAATCACCACATTGACGAATAGAAAAACATTCAAGAGATTGAAGACGTTACGGGACAGACTCAGTGGCGGATCTAGGAAATTAAATTAGAGGGCGCCAGATGGGAGGGCCGGGCCAGCACATCCCCTAACCCCCTTTATTCAAGTTCCTTTTACCAAATTTTATCAAGTAGGTAGTGATGTCGTCAACACCATCGCTGTTCCACCAAAAACCAAACGTAGATGAAATTAAAAAACAATCCTAAAATTGTTGGGCAAATATATGGAATATCGCTTGTTACATTCGAACTTTACCTAATACCATCAATAAATTCATTTAATGTTAATTTTTAAAATTTTTACAAATAATTGATTCATGTTAGTATTGAGTCCATTTATTTTTTCGATTGTGCTTATAGTTGTTAACAAATGTGTTCGTTGTTCGTTTTTGTTTCTACTTAAAGATTGTAAACATTGGTTTTATACATTTTACATTTTATTTATGCATTGAATTATTGTTAATTTCTATTTAATTTGTAGCAGTTATAGTTCTGAATCTCATCAGTGGTGTATGCAGTTGGGTCCCCCATTTGAAAACTTCGAAGCAAAAAAAATTAGGCTAGGCTTATGCTCAAGAAAATCGGTTAATGCTTTCTCAACTTCCCTTTATTGACGTTCATCAAAACACAAGAATACTGCGTTCAAGAGATATACTTTAACATATCTGTCACGGTTAACGTGTATTCAGGAATCTAAGAAGCAATATTTTTCAGTGGGCGTGGCCACCGAAAATAAATTCCACACCCCCTCATATAAAAATTCCACCCCCCCTCATATTTTGGTCGCGCCCCCCCCCCCACCCATTTTAATACTGCTAGATACGCCACTGAATCTCATTGGTTTGTAATTTGATATGGACTTGTCTGAAACAAAAGAAATTGTTTGATTGATTGATTGTTGTTAGTATATTACTCTGTTGCTCTTGAACAACGACTCGGTCCCTTTCATGGGATTAAACGTTGGTTTCATGTTACCTTTTATTTATGCATTGAATTATTGATTGTTTATTTCTATTTAATTTGTAGAAGTTATATTTTTGAATCCCATTTGTTTTTGTAATTTGATATCGACATTGCCTGAAATACAAGTAATTGATTGCTTGATTGTTGTCAGTATATTACTGTTGTTCTCGATCAACAACTCGGTCTCTATCATGGGACTTAGATGACTCGGGTTGTAATGTGTTTAAATAAATTTTTAATGCCTGTAAACGTAGTTTTATTTCTAGACTTTCTTTACAATATAATTCTCTTATTTTAACTACTAATATTGACATTTTTTACAATAGTTTGTCTATATTTCGTTCTATTATAATTAATCATTCGAATAAGTGAGATTTTTGTACACCTTCGTCTGCATGTTTGATATATTTAAATTTTATATACCGTACTCGCGCGAATAAGCGTGAAAATTTCCTTATGCACCCCCCCCATAAGATTTTCTTTTTACCAAGTCAATAATCCAATCACTCCTGGGACTGTGGTTGTTGGCATGATTTGAGCTATGGGAAACACATTCTTCGGTCAATATCAAAATGAGGATATCTCATATTTCTCTTGGCCAGATGAGAGCTCCGATCCCTAGACAGACAGTCTAGTCTGACAGTCTGAGTTTTTAAGAAAAAATACAATGATCCTGCCATCCTGCTAATCTCAATCGGCCGAGCATCTGCTATTTTGCTGTTAGGCGATGATTCGCTGTTTGTCTGTTGAAATGAAATAAATAATAAATAATCTTGAATCTATATTATTAAGGTAGTCGTTGATTTTCAAAACAATAAAAATACAGTATTCAGCCCTGGAGTCCACACTATGTTTATTCTTTCTTTCTTATTAACAAAAAAAAAAGTTATTTAACTTAGTTGTGATTATTAAAGTCAATACAGCAAAGTCAAATTAATAGATTATTGAAGTAGCACCAATTACTCTTATTAGGTCAGGGGTGGTGCCACCACAGAATTATGGGTGTAATAAGTTTTTATTACTTATATATTCATCATTCACTACTTTCCACCAGAAACCTTTAAATTCACAAAACAAACTGAAAAACCTACTATTTTGTCCTTATCAGAAGAGTAAACGTAGACATATTTACTTTAATGCTGATGATATCAACACTATCTTCTTGTGTCTACGACTTTATAAACATCCTGCTGACATAAATTCATCAATCACAGCACAAATTAACACAATCAAAGTAGATTGTGTTAGTTCGTGAAATCACAGTAGCGTGTCAAAACGAGCGTGTATTGGTTGTCAGGCACTTTCCTATTCCTTATCACACAAAAAGTCTTTTTTTCTTTTATTTTGACGCGCTTTTGTGATTTCACGAACTAACACAATCTAATTTGATTGTGTTAGTTCGTGATGTGAGCGACGAATTATTCATATAATGACCCTGTGACCTCCACAATTCCTGTTAAGCACTGTCCAGACTACCAAAGTATTTGACAAAAAGATGCTTATGCCTAAATATTGTCATGATGACATCACATCATGACCTATATAAGCACATCCTGACTATGGGCATACAACAGCTTTTTTCAAATAAAATTTGATAGTATGGAAAGGGCTGTATTTAAAAAAAATATATCAATAACATATTCAAATAAATTTAATAAATTTTACCACATTTCACTTTACATATTTATGAATTTTGCTTTTTATAGTAAATAATAACTATATTTAATGTTGATATTAAATTAAAGTGAGTTTAACATGATTTCATGAAATTCAGAAGACCTTAATTATATTGACCTGGTTTCCATTAAAATCGTGTATGTATCTTGTAAAAACGTATTTCATTCAAAATATCAATACAAATATCTACTACTATTTTAGGTTGAAATTTAAACAGGTAGAAATTAAAGTGACATTTTACAGTAAAATATTGACCCCATGTCACTATATTACATTACAATAGTGACCTGGGGTCAATATTTTACTATAAGGAAATGCTAGATTACGTTTAGCCATTTCACATCAAGCCTTCCCAGGTAACAAGCCCATAAGGAACCCATATGGTGCCCATATGCAGATCTATATGGGTACCATATGTGCAATCCTTGAGGAAACCTCCGGATTCTGCACCCAAGTTCCATGTGGGAC
>NW_022687107.1:0-251 GCF_011630105.1 Anneissia japonica | reverse complement strand
GGACCCATATGATTTAGCCCACATAGCCCAGATATAACCCATTTGGGGCCCACATGGAACCCACATTAAATTGTATGTGGGTGGCATATAGGTTTTCCATATGGGACCTATATTTTCTTACCCACATGGGTACCATATGTGCTATCCTTCAGGAAACCTCCGGATTCTGCACCCAAGATCCATGTGGGGGCCCATCTGATTTAGCCCATAGCCCAGATATAACCCATTTGGGGCCCATATGTAACCCACAT
>NW_022687106.1:0-787 GCF_011630105.1 Anneissia japonica | reverse complement strand
TGACGATTGGGTTTAAGCCAGATATTTTGCAAAACAAAAAGGCATTCATGTATCCTATTACATGCTCATTACAATAATAATAATAATAATAATAATAATAATAATAATAATAATAATAATAATAATAATAATAATAATAATAATAATAATAATAATAATAATAATAATAATAAGAAGAAGAAGAAGATTTATAATAATAATAATAATAATAACAATAACAATAACAATAACAATAACAACAATAATAATAATAATAATAATAATAAGAAGAAGAAGAAGAAGAAGAAGAATAATAAAAATTAAAGGAATAAAATAAAAAAAGATTTTTAAAAAATATAATAAAGAAAATAGACTAATAACAACAATGAGAATTTGAGTTTATTGATCGTTAAAGTCAAAATGAAACTAAGGAGGAAAAGCAAGGGAAAAGAGAAAAGATTTGAGTTGAGATTTCAAAATTTGAAAGTCCAAAATTGATCTAGTAGTAGGTGGGAATGAGTTCCAATGTTTATGTGGAAAAAAGAAAATGAGCGTTGGCCGGTTTTGTTTGAAACGAAGAACATGAAGAAAATCGGCAGCGCATTGAAGAGTAGACTGGGTGAAATGAGTATGCGTGATGTTAGAGACAAGATAGGGGCAAAACCGTAAATGCAGTTGTGAACAAGAAGAATAATTCATAGGAATATCCGTATTGAATGGGTAAACAGTGAAGATCTTTAGGATGGAAGTGATGTAAGCACGGAGTTTGGAAACAGTACCAGATGCACATTAGATTTTGACTCTTTAA
>NW_022687105.1:319-1537 GCF_011630105.1 Anneissia japonica | reverse complement strand
TTTCTTGCGAGTACGGTCGAATGCGGAACGTACGTGTTTTCGCAACATGCGTTCGCCGGCCGTTTGGCTCACTCTAATAGGACTTCGTACGTCGTCGCTCCCGACCCCTTCGTCGTCGTCACTCCCGGCGCCGACGACCGCTACGTGGAGAACGTTCTCTATCGCAGGTCTAGGAGCGTGACCAAACTGAGCTTTCGAGGGAACATGCCGAACGACGAGTATCGACCATTCGTCAGACTGGACGATTACGGCGATCGCTTGCTGTACGCGATGCAACGTCGCGGTTGGAAGATCGTGCGGCTGGTGGATCGCGCTCACGAAATGCCGAGACGCAAGGAGCGCCCGATCGGGGCATACGACGGCGATTGACTTTACGTGCACGTTTCGGAGGGTCTGCCAAAATCCGTACCGCAGAGGGGAGAGGTGCTCTGCGTCGTCGTCTTTCTGCTGTTGGTCGCAAGTTCGGTTTCGTGGTCGGTGGGTCAAATCACCAGACGGTATCGATGATAAACTCTGTAGTATTCGGGGACTTTGCAAGTTTCGGACTTTTGCGCAGACGAGTGCGGAGACGAGAGGTTGTAAACGACGTCCGGTTCGTTGGGAGAGATGGGAGGCGGCACGAGGAAGCCCGATAACGGCGAAGTCGAGGACGGAGCTTCGCAGACCGGCCGTTCACCGCAATCCTCCACCTTCCAAGTTCCGTCCGTCACTTTGTGGACGATCACGGAATTCGGAGGGGGCTCGTAGCTTACGCATGTCGGAGGAGGTCTCCGGACGCACCAGAGGCCAAGGTCCCTCAGATGGCTGCAACCGCGGAGACAGTGAACCAACGTCGCGGACGGCGGTCTTCCTTCTATCCTCAACGTTTCTCCGACCCTTTTGAAAACGCTATCTGTCACCGTGAACCTTCTTCCGATCGATATCACCGACGTCGTGTTTAGGACGGCGATCGGAATCCGGCGGAGGTCTACGGTCGCCCCTGCCTCCGCGAAAAGAGCGACCGCGATTGCCAAGGACGTGCATCCGGCGATGTCGACGCGCCTCATCCTCTTCGTCGTCCTTGTTGTTCGTCTCATCGTCGAGTCCCGTGGCAAATACGTCGGAGACGGTTTTCGGCAGTTCCAGAAGATCGTTTTCGATGAGCTGGTCCACGCTCCACGGACGATTCGGAGGCATCAAGGGATCCGACACGTACTCGACGACCAGCTCCACCGATCC
>NW_022687105.1:0-289 GCF_011630105.1 Anneissia japonica | reverse complement strand
AGAAGCGGTCGAGTTCCAGAACCAGGCTCTTGCCCGTCATCAGAACGTAGTTCGATTGAGCGTGCAAGCTTTCCGCGACGGCGACCAGCGCTTCCACGACCGGAAACGGAACGACGTAGTCCGTCTTGTTGCTCTTGAAGTCGTCCCTGTCGAAGTGCTTCCTGTCGCAGACGAGCATCAACGAACGACCGCACGTTTTCAGCGCCTCGCCGACGGAATTTTCCAAGCGAGCGGCTTCGACGTCGTCGTCGTTCCCGTGACCCTTTTCCTCCACGTACCTGCGGCGGTC
>NW_022687104.1:0-1569 GCF_011630105.1 Anneissia japonica | reverse complement strand
GTTAATTAGCGTGAAAAGTTTGTGTCTCTTGGTAAAAACGATCAGAATAAACACAGCATTATGTTGTTTACACATAGAGTGAAGTTTGTGTCTCTTCCTGAAAACGGTACGCGCTGTACGCACACCCGTCGTTAAGGCACAAACTTGCACAAACTGTATTTTAGCTATGTGTTAACCATTGTAGTCAAGGGCCAAAACAGGCTTACAATCTCTGCTTATCCTGCTTTAATCATTATGTTTTTACGAATAATTCCACATTTGATGCACGTGTATAGACCTATCCCAAGTTATACTGCAAGACGTGTACCGGTATGCCTAGGTATAGGCATGCCAATGTATTTTTTTATGTTTTCATTTGTATTATTTCTATGGCTTAAACAATTCTGCTCACAAACAGGAACAAAATGATACCAAAATCATTAAAATTAGTCAAGGCGTTCTCGAGTTATGGTGCTTTGAATATCACAAATTAATGCGAAAATCTACCAAAAATAAGGCATTTATGTTAATATTGATATTTTGCAATATTTGAAACTATGAAACTAAATGAAAATTAACTATGAAATATATTTTTTTCAGTTCAGAATCAAGTACTGGAAGAAAACATGACAGACAAGAAAAATCAGCTTTTCAGTTTCTTTATTTTTGTTGTCGGCGCTTCTCAAAATATACAAATAGTTAAATTTTCAAGCATGGACCACTGGAAATTGTGCATATAATTTTTAAGTCCTGCTAATTAATATGCGTAACCTTAATATCTACAAAAGTACATCACCTAGAGCAATTAAAATTTCTGAGAACATTGGATTGGTCTTGGTATTTGGAACATTTCAGTATAGTACATTTGTAAATATGCAAATGAGGTAATAATTAATGCAAATTTATAGAAATTTAACCTAATTAATATGCGTAACCTTAATATCTAAAAAAGTACATCACCTACAGATGAAAATTTCAGAGAACATTGGTCTTGGTATTTAGTACATTTCCAGAAGATTTCAGTATAGCACATTTGCAAATATGCAAATGAGGTGATAATTAATGCAAATTTATAAATTCAACCTAATTAATATGTGTAGCCTTAATATCTAAAAAAGTACATCACCTAGAGAGATAAAAATTTCAGAGAACATTGGTCCTGGTATTTGGTACATTTCCAGAAGATTTCAGTATAGTACATTTGCAAATATGCAAATGAGGTAATAATTAATGCAAATTTATAAATTTAGCCTAATTAATATGCGTAACTTTGATATCTAAAAAAGTACATCACCTAGAGAGATGAAAATTTCAGAGAACATTGGTTTTGGTATTTGGAACATTTCCAGTATAGTACATTTGCATTATTTAATGTTAAAGTTCTGTTATTCAAAATTTATATTATATTTAGACAATTGTCCATCCATTCTTTTTCTAATGGGTAGCAGCACAAAGTTTCATCATGTGGATGGTCAAATTGCACTGTATAAAAGTTCATTTTGCCCACATAATGTTCATCTTCATCTTCTAAGAACTGTTCCATGTCTGCATTATTACTCCTTCTGAGCACCATACCTTTATAAAAATGAT